>NW_028171531.1:62500-79067 GCF_963971535.1 Notolepis coatsorum
TTAGTGAGAGTGTGGTTAGTGAGAGTGTAGTTAGTGAGAGTGTGGTTAGTGAGAGTGTGGTTAGTGAGAGTGTGGTTAGTGAGAGTGTAGTTAGTGAGAGTGTGGTTAGTGAGAGTGTGGTTAGTGAGAGTGTGGTTAGTGAGAGTGTGGTTAGTGAGAGTGTGGTTAGTGAGAGTGTGGTTAGTGAGAGTGTGGTTAGTGAGAGTGTAGTTAGTGAGAGTGTGGTTAGTGAGAGTGTAGTTAGTGAGAGTGTAGTTAGTGAGAGTGTGGTTAGTGAGAGTGTAGTTAGTGAGAGTGTAGTTAGTGAGAGTGTGGTTAGTGAGAGTGTAGTTAGTGAGAGTGTGGTTAGTGAGAGTGTCACACAGGTGAGTGAGAGTGTCACACAGGTTAGTGAGAGTGTCACACAGGTTAGTGAGAGTGTCACACAGGTTAGTGAGAGTGTCACACAGGTTAGTGAGAGTGTCACACAGGTTAGTGAGAGTGTGGTTAGTGAGAGTGTCACACAGGTTAGTGAGAGTGTCACACAGGTTAGTGAGAGTGTCACACAGGTTAGTGAGAGTGTCACACAGGTTAGTGAGAGTGTGGTTAGTGAGAGTGTCACACAGGTTAGTGAGAGTGTCACACAGGTTAGTGAGAGTGTGGTTAGTGAGAGTGTGGTTAGTGAGAGTGTGGTTAGTGAGAGTGTCACACAGGTTAGTGAGAGTGTCACACAGGTTAGTGAGAGTGTCACACAGGTTAGTGAGAGTGTCACACAGGTTAGTGAGAGTGTGGTTAGTGAGAGTGTGGTTAGTGAGAGTGTGGTTAGTGAGAGTGTCACACAGGTTAGTGAGAGTGTCACACAGGTTAGTGAGAGTGTCACACAGGTTAGTGAGAGTGTGGTTAGTGAGAGTGTCACACAGGTTAGTGAGAGTGTGGTTAGTGAGAGTGTCACACAGGTTAGTGAGAGTGTCACACAGGTTAGTGAGAGTGTCACACAGGTTAGTGAGAGTGTCACACAGGTTAGTGAGAGTGTCACACAGGTTAGTCAGGACCGCGCTGCTTTTGCTGAAAACTACTGATGCAAGATTATGTTTCTAATACGTTGTCTCAATGACTTCTTCACTGCCTTATCCTTTCCCTAACACCTGGACCGTTTTATTAATTAAAATCATAATACTCTTTTACTGTGTTTGTATATATTGAAAGATATCATTTTATTTCTATCCTGGGCATTAAGGCCAGAATACCTTGTTTTCCCTAAAAGAGTTGTGAAACGCCAATAATCAGTATTGTAAATTTAATTGAATAAGAAAATATATATTTCCTACATATTCGATAGCCCTTAAACACATGCAGCAATTCACTTCCATCAAATTAAAAGTAAATAAAGTAGGTCTTAACCAGGCATTTTGTATTTCAAGAAATACTGAGTAGGGAACTAAGAGTTTTTATTAGAGGGAATGTGAGAGTACAAATGATCCAGATATGGTGTTTTGGTTTGTTTTGTTTTGTTTTGGTGAGAGCAAAGAGAGTGGTGCTCATTGACTGAGGGAGTGAGTCCAGTGGTGTGTGAGTGTGTGTCCGTGTCTGTATACTTTATTACTTTATATACTATGTAGGGATGCACCGAAAATAGGAAACAGTTGGCCGAAAACCGAATGCCGAAAGGCAGAATATGATTAATATATTATAAATATATATATATAATGTCTGTATTTTTTTTGTTCAGCTACCTGATTATGGCAAAATACATGATTATGGCTAAACTTTACTTAAATAATATTAATAATCACTATTATGGGTCCATAAAACATTTATTCAGCACTTTTGAATGCATACATTAATTCCAGACTGACTGCTGAAAGATTGTACAATTTAAACATTTTCTCTTTGCACACAACAAAATGTGCATTAAAGTCAAGTGCATTTTCTTTTCTTTGTAGGATAATAACTAAAACAATGTGCATTCAGAACAAAGCCAAGGTGCTTTAAAACTGCATAAAGATCTGCATAAAGACACACACACGAGAGAGAGAATAGCTTATAGCAGACTTAATGATGTTACTGTAGTGGCTACTGAGTCATAATTCACGGCGTTCTAGCCTACATGGACTGTTGTATTTACTACATCTCCCGTGACTGTAGGGGGATGACGTAGCTTAAGACAGACTAGTGAAAGAGGAATGGAAGCGTTGTTAGCTAGCTTAACGCTAACGTTAGTTTAAACGTTTTTTAACTGCGACAGGCATATACTAATGGCGAGGATATAAAGCATGTTAAAGACGCATTTATTGGACGCGTTGCTCGCGGAGTTTACATAGAAACAGCGCAACTCCCAAGAGGAGTTATCACAGGCTGTAGAACGCAGGACTGAAGAGCTGCCAAGCTGCTCACGTTACACATTGCACATCTTATGACTGTAGCCGCGTTTTGATTACATCATCACAACAACACGTTAGGTTACGAACATAACCCTGTTCTTTGACATTCAGTGATATTTTTCGGTGCTAAACCCCTTTCAGCCGAAAGGGCCTTTTTTTTTTTTTTTTTTTTTTTTTCTCTCTTTCTCCAAATTTTCTCTGTTTTTCTCCCCGTCCCAATTTAGTCGTTGTACGCATGTTCTCCTACGAGTCAGTACAAGGCGGGCGTCCCGAAGCCGATCGCACACTTCCTCCGATACATGCGGCGACTGCCAGTGACGTCTTTTCACTTGGCAGCGAGGACTCTCATTGGTGAAGTGTAGCGCGTGGGAGGGCACGCTATCTCCACCAAGTCCTGCCCCCGCTGAGCAAGCGCCGAGACCTGACCTGTAGGCGTCACTGTCCACAACGCCAGATTCCCACCCGCCAGCTTCCCCACCCCCTAATACTGCCAATTGTATTAGTATGAACGACCAGCCAAGCTGGTAGCAACGCCGAGAGGTGGGCTCAAACCCAGCATCTCCTGCGTTGGTGACGAGCGCAATCTCCGCTACGCCACCTGACCGCCCCTCGAAAGGGCCTTTTTGAACAATTTTCGGCCGATAATTTTCGGTGGCTGAATATTCGGTGCATCCCTAATACTATGATACTTTATCTATTAGGATATTTATATACTATGATACTTTATCTATTAGGATATTTATATACTATGATACTTTATTACTTAGGATATTTATATACTATGATGCTTTATTACTGTATCTATCAGGATATTTATATACTATGATAGTTTTCTTTGTTCTCTCACAGCTTTATTCTGACATTCAGATGTTTTCTTTTAGTTTTTTCCCCCACGGAATCCATTCATACCTGTGTGTGTTGTATGTATTAAATTCTGGGGCTCACAACTCCATTTGTAGTTTAATGAAGGTTCATGTTTGTGTGCTTTTCCCCACGTTCTTCCCCGACTACGCTGTGTCGCCCAGACCAGACCCCTGCCGTCTCCAACAGGACTCGTATTCCTATTCTCTATTCTCTACCGCCTGTCTGCTTAATAACACACACACACACAGGCTCAAAGACCGCCGCGCCTTGCGTCGTCTACCAGCACAACGCAGCACTTTGAAGAGCGAGATGTGAGGGGAAGTCTATAGAACACAACGTGACATTTCCTACTCTTTGAGGCAGAGCTAGCGTGAACATCTGATACACGCATCCCTCTTCTCTCTCGCTCTCTTTTCTCTCGCTTTTCATCTCTCCTCCTTTGCTCTGCGCTGCTTTTCATTAGTGACTCACGTGTTTGCTTGGAGAGGGCCAGGCGCTCTGTAAACAGACCCACACTCGGCTAGCGGCGGCCCAGAGCGGCACCCAGGAGTACCATCCGTCCGCTTGTTGTTCCTCTTGTGCCGATGCTGCAAAGTGCATTGCAAAGTCCAAATTCACCCTCTTCTTATATTGCACTGTATGCCTTGCTTACTACATAAGCATCATTTATCAAACAATACAGTTACACATTTGTATGGGAAAATTTGTCTTGTAATATATGCAATGAAAGAACCCTGGCTCAGCTACATGTCGGACGGAAAACCGAGTGTTGAATATTTATTTTATTCTGTGCGTTTTTTTGGCCAAGTATTTCAGCATCTTTCAGTGCTTAAGACCGGGGGAATCTTGATGCGTAAGAGAGAGCCGTTTGCCTTTGTCCTCATGCAACAAAAATGCACTTGGAAGCCAAGTGACATTATTCTCTGGAGCTGCGCTGCCCGTCACAGAGGCTGCCTTTCACTCCCACGGTCTCCCTTATTTGTGCACAGCTGTGTAGATTTCTTAAAACTACGGGTTGGCACCCAAAATGGCGGGAGGAGGGACCCTTTAACCCTTTCACTACCACACTACAGAAGGTTATAACCTTTCACTACCACACTACAGACCATTTGTAGTGTGGTAGTGAAGGGTTAACCTTCTGTAGTGTGGTTGTGAAAGGGTTAACCCTTTGTCGGGTGGCAGTGAAAGGGTTAACCTTCTGCATTGTCTCAGTGAAAGGGTTAACTTTTTGGTAGTGTGGTAGTGAAAGGGTTAATGCCCCCCCCCCCCTGCACAACAGCCTATACAGTAAGAGACTAAATGCAAGACCCCGAATCTCTCAATGAAAAGGTTGAGTTCAGTAACTGACCCGTTACATTCTTACGGCCGGTCTTCTCATTCAGACACCGGTCGTCCTCCTCGACCTCACCTGCTTCTGCACAGACCGCATGCAGGCATCACCTTGTGGGGTGTTTGAGTACGGCCGGCGCTTGTCTTCTAAACAAGGTTATTGTGTTGCTGTGGATGATTTCTGAACTACAAATCTAGTGAATTACAAATGTTGTTATGTTCAAATTTAGCAAGCAAACGTATATCGCCATTTATAAAGAAAATAAATAAGAAAAAGAATGTAGAAAACTTCTGGGGGGGGGGGGTAATATTGTTCAGGGTCATACCCCACTACCTCACCTGGGCTGCTCCTAGAGTCTCTTGAGGCCAGGCTGAGTAGCCCCAGGCTGGAGGTAGGGTCCACCGCCTCCTCCCATCCACAGCCTGTGCCTGTCCTCATCTACTGAGACAATAGCCCCGGGCTACTGCCCCTTCTGGTCCAGCGGGGTTGGTATCTATAATTCATGGGAGTCTAAATCAATGCTCTGTGGAAGGAGACGTTCTCTCAGTATGTACAACTCGGACTATCATTGGCGTTGCTGTAGAGGAGCGCGCGCGCGAGAGAAAAGGACAATTACATTCGACATGGATCAGCACAGTGAAATGTCACATCCATCCTCCCCTTGACGTCAACTATGTGTGCTGATTACTTCTTGAGAGAGAACTGTAGCCCTAAGGGTCATGATGACTCAGCCTCTTGCAGCTCACTCACTCACTTGCACGCAAACACATACACACTGGTTATGTCGAAGAACACGCTGTTCTGACCTAGTTGTGTCCTCTCAGATCTGTGCTCAGCCTGAGGGCCAGCTGGCTTAGACACACACGCACGCACACACACACACACACACACACGCACGCACACACACACACACGCACACACACACACACACACACACACACACACACACACACACACACGCACACACGCACACACACACACACACACACACACACACACACACACCAACCCCTGTGTCCAGATTCTGAAAGGCAACCCCTGTCTTGGACATAGTTGATTTGACCATAATAACCTTTTGATTTGTCATCATAGTGTAGAGACGATTCGTTTTTGTTAGGTGGAAGTGGTGCACAGAATTAAAATGGGCAACACACACACACACACACACACACACACACACACACACACACACACACACACACACACACACACACACACACACACACACACACAACTCATATGCAAACCCCAAAAGTCTGAAGGGCAAGTCCTTACTCAAGTCCATTCACACTACTATCGCACCCTCCCCCCATGTCCCCCAGGCCCCTATACACTCTTTAAAACCCCCCCAGACACCAGACAGGGGACCGCCAGTCCCCCTCTCCCCCCCCCCCCCCCCCCCATCTCCCCAGCTGACTGGGGACCATTGAGTGGTCTGGAGCAGCCAGCCAGCCTTGCCTCCATCCAGGCTGGCCCCCCAGCAGCAGGTGCAGGAGTGAGGGTGTCTTGTTGTAGACAGCAGGCTGTGGGAACTGCTAGTCCACCAGCTGTCTTCACTGGCCTCCCAGACAGACCTGTCAGCCAGAAGGCAAGCTGCGGGCCCTGCTCATTTGGGCCCTGTTTGATCTGGAGCTAAATAAGAGGTGTGTAGCAACACTCTCTGGCTTTCCCTTGGCTTTGGAAAGTAAAAAAAAAAATACATATGGAGAGTAGGAGTGTGTTTTAGCTGGGGGTGGACGGTATAAACGGTATATGGTATAAACGGTATGAATTTGCGCTACGGTATGGATTTTGACTATACCGGTAGAGCAACTCTAAAATAGCAATGATGTCACGTAACCACAGCCAGTGTGACTATTTCACTCTCATTTGCCCCTAAAAATAGATAGAATTAGATACAGATAATAGATATGTGCGAACTGGAAAAAGTTATTTAGGAGCACAGAGGCTTCGCGCAGTGGGCGTCAGGCCACGTGAGCGGATCGGCGCGGCCGAGAAATCCGCTCTTCGCTCTTTAAAGCTTGGTCCGCTCCGCTAATCGCTCATGTTGACCCCGCCCCCAAGTCGCTCTCCGCTCCCTCACCGCTCACCTTGAATCGAGCGCTCCCCGCGCCAGATCGCTCGGCTTTTTTTTTTTTTTTTTTTTTGAGCATGCTGTAAATTAGCTCAAACTACAACAGTCTACACCCCCTGGGCCCCTTAACAATTGTTTGTATTGAGCCGCATTGTAATTGTACCCATTCTGCAATGTTAAATAACGTTGTTTATCCATTCACTAGCTCTATTAAGCGATGATAGTTAGCCGAGCCACAATGCTATGGTCGCTGCCATTAACGTTAGCATGTAAGCTAACGACAACAACAATGGCGTCGATACTTTTCTAACATCCTGTGAGTGAAGGAGGAGGAGTGAAGCCTGAACAGGATATCACAGGTTCACCCTTCTCAATTCTCATTGGTTGAAAACGGCCTTCATGTTTGTACATCGCCATCTGTTGCTTTGGCATTGTACTACATGTATATTATTACATCAGTGTTAAACCACTGTGTGAGCGATCCGGAGTGGATTGGAGCGGAGGAGAACTCTCGCTCCGGACGTCGCGCCGACCCATTTTAAAACCCACTCCTCGCTCACGTCAAAACCGCCCGCTCCGCTCCCCGCGCCGCTCACGCTCCGATCCGCTCACATGGCCTGGTGGGCGTGTCAACGTGCAATTGTCATTTCATAATAGACACGGAACAGAGCGGACCTTCAATTCTAGAAGCAAACTAGTAGCTCTTCCACCCTGCGTTTGAAGGCTGTGTGACAACTTCTCTCGAGTCGTAAACTCTGCGACGGATCCAATCGTCTAACATGCTTTGCATCCTCGCCATTCTGGAATGCCCACATCGCGTTAAAACATTATGTAATGTTAACTATTGATGTAGCCTCAGAAAGCTAACGTTAGTTGGCTCCACTCCTACTGTAGCAGCCTGTTGATGTACTAGCCTCAGAAAGTTAACGTTAGCTCCACTCTAGCAGCCCCCTCCCTCCCTCTCTCAATCTGTCTCCCCCATCCCTCTCTCTCTCACTCTGTCTCCCCCATCCCTCTCTCTCTCTCTGCTAACAATCCTGATTCGATTCTTGAACCTATTTCATTAAAAAGGAAGATATTGATGGACATTAGCTATAGTATAGCTCAGCAGCTGTAACAGAATCATTTGATTAATTTTGATATTTACGTTTTAAACGACAAAAAATCCAGTGGTGGACCGACATAACAAACGCTGTCACTGTTTACTTGTGTAAGGACATGGTTCCTTTTCAAACTGTCGATAGAAAGGGCTTTAAAGACATGGTCAAAGTGCGGTCAGGTGGCGTAGCGGAGATTGCGCTCGTCACCAATGCAAGAGGCTGCGTCTCGACTCCCGGAGTCAGCATTGCTTGGAGCTTGGGCTGATCGCTATACTAACTCGTTTGGCTGGGTTAGGGGAAGGGAAGCCGTGGGTGGGAAACTGGCGTTGTGGACAGGTCAGGTCTGGGCGCTTGCTCAGCGGAGGCAGGACTTGAGGAAGGCAGCATGACCTCCCACGCGTTACACTTCACCAATGAGAGCCCTCGCTGCCAGGTGAGAAAAGAGCCACTGGCTGTCGCCGCACGTGTCGGAGGAAGCGTGCAGATACTTCAGGGTTCTTTTGTACCGACCAGTAGGAGAACATGCACACAACAACCAGGTAGGGGAAGGGGGGAATTGGCACAACGACTAAAATTGGGACGGGGAGAAAAACAGAGAAAAATCTGAGAAAGAGAGAGAGATACAAAAAAGAAGAAAAAAAAGACTTGGTCAAAGCACTGGATCCAAGATACGCATTACCTGCCCGCAGACACTTGAGAAAAGGTTTTGCATTTTTCTATTGCAGTTTTGCACAATAAATGTTCTTTTTTTTTGTATCAATTTTTTTTTATTATTACTTACATGAAACAAGACAACACATTAATCACAATCACAATACACAGAACTTCACAGGAAAATAACAAAAACAATAATAATACAGAATATAACAATTTATAAATTATAAAGACTAAAAGAGTTCAACCTTTTAAAAAATTGTATTCAAAATTCCAGGGGTACTATCTAATAAATGACCAAATAGCGAAGAACTAGCTAAATAGCTGCCCCCCAATAAAATCCCTAGTTAAATTCAAGACATCACAAAAGACAAGACAGACAAGACATTTCCCCCTCCCACGAGACCGCCGGACTCCCCCGAACAAGCACCCCAACCCCGCTCAGCCGCACACGGCGGTCCTGACCTTCTCAGCTGCTGCGAACCATAGGTCAATCCCAGCCTGCCCCACCCCAATCACCCGCGCCGTGGATATCTCAAGATAAATCACATCCAACAGTGTTAGGGACCAGTTAATCACTGTGAGCTTCTCAGGCTCCTTCCATCTCATTGCTATTAGCTTCTTCGCTGCTGTGACGCCCGCTAGGACAACCCTTTTCAGTTGTACGGACGCGGGTAGTGTTGTTATATCGTTCAGGAGTAGCGTAACAGCTGTGAATGGGAAGCCACACAGATCTGAAAGTTTGTCCGCTATTGACCTCCAGAAGCGGGCCACTGGTGGGCAATCCCAATACATATACATATAAGTGCCAGTGGCCTTTTGAGAGCACAAAGTGCACCGAGAGTCGGTTATCAGTCCCATAGCAAATAGCTTCCTAGGTGTAAGATAGGTCCTATGAATATAATTAAAATTAATTTGCTGGTGATTGGGGTTGCGGGAAGACAAAGCCACATTTGCCCAAACATCATCCCAGTCAAACTCGGGGTCCAACTCCGGGATATCCACACACCAGATTGTATCCAATGATACATTTTTATACTGAATTAAGAGCGTATAAAAGTCTGAGACAAACCCTCTGGAGGTCGTCCTGTCCACTATGAGCCTGAGGAAGGGGTGTGGTTGCAAAGCTTGAGCCCACGGCACGCCATGCGCCCTCAGCGCTGACCTTAGTTGAAGGTAAAGAAAGAAGGACTCGCCGGGAAGATCATAAAATTCTCTTAAGTCCTGAAACGCACGGAGGCCGTTCTTATCATAAATATCCTCCAGAGTATGAATCCCCCTCCTTTGCCATTGAGGAATATTAACCGGCTTGTGCCCAACAAGTAATTGCTGGTTATTAAAAATTGGAGAGTCCAGGTGCCATGGGCATTTAACCCCACACGACTTCTGTACATTACGCCACGTCTGGATCACGTGAGTTATGATCGTGATATCCATACCTCAGTCGGCATTTCGAAATAGGGACAGTGGAGTACACCACATCCTGCAATCTTAGCGGTGAGACCGCCGCCGCTTCTAAGGAGCGCCAAGATACAGCATCTACAGGGTCTAGCCAGCACATCAGAGGTCTCAGTGAAAAGGACCAGAAATAAAGCTTAAAATCAGGGATTGCGAGGCACCCCTACGTTGAGTAGTAACTCTTTTGATTCTCGGGCATTTGTTATTCCAGATAAACTTAGATACCATCGATTGTACCTTGCGCCAGTGGTCTATTGGAGGGGGCAGGGGGAGAATTGAGCTAACAAAATGTATCCTAGGCAGGACGTTCATTTTGATTATGGAAGCCCGGGCTTGTAAGGAGTTAGGAAGGGACGACCATCTGTCTAGATCCTGGCGTATTTTATCATAAGTACCCGTGAAGTTGTACTTAGTAGTTTGATTCAGCGTGGGGAATATCTCTATGCCTAAGTATTTAAAATGTTCCACTATGGGGATATCAGCTGGTAGTCGCACCGCCTTGGCCAGCTCATTAAGAGGTAGGCAGGCTGATTTGTTCCAGTTAATCTTAAAGCCTGACAATTTACCAAAGTCGTCGATTATTCCCAATAATTTTGTGGCCGACCGGGAAGGGTCATCCATAAAAATCAGTAGGTCATCCGCATAGAGAGCAATTTTGTGTGGTGTATTATTGATCATTATGGGGACGATGTCCTCCGATTGCCTAATAAATTGGGCCAATGGTCCGAGGGAAAGCGCGAATAGTCCTGGGCTCAGAGGACAACCCTGTCTAGAAGATCTGGAGACTGGGAAAAGTGTGGAACAGTTTTTGCCTGTCAGTATCATTGCCGACGGCGAGGTATACAGGACTTTAATCATATGAATAAAATTATTTCCCAAGACCCATAACCTCAAGTACCTTCCACAGGTATGACCATTCTAGTCTGTCAAACGCCTTCATGGCATCCAAAGACAGAACTGTGGACGGAGCTGTATTGTCTTTACTGTTATCGACTACATGCAACAGCCTCCTAAGATTATCTGCAGCCAGGCGCCCCGGGATAAAACCAGTTTGATCGCAGTGTACCAATACCGTCATAAATCTCTGCAGGCGGCGGGCCAGCACCTTGGCAAACACTTTTAGATCGGCCCAGAGAAGACTCAAGGGCCTATAGCTACCACAATCATTGGGATCTTTGTCCTTCTTGAGAAGTCGTTAGCGTGGCTAGTTCGTTAGCATTAGCCGAGGAGACAGCATGCAGCGACTCCATCTTATCTCTCAACGGGTCGACCGCCAAACCTAATTTCCTCTGACATCTCTCGATGAAGGGTATCAAAAAATTCCGCCTGCACTTTTCTTTGCATTTCAGCGAAGCGTATCTCAAAGTCTGCATGGAGTTTGGTCATGACCGAGAGAACAGCTTCACTTATCTCACTGATACCGGGCGAAGGCGAGGGTAGATCCGGTGGCAGTTTGCCGGCTGGGGTGCTCATGGATCTGGTCTCCACCGACATTGCAGAAAGTTGAAAAAAGTCGACGAAAGTAGTTGAAACTCGACGACTCAACAAGCAGACAAATAACAAATAAAATAAAATAAAGACTAATGGGGAGAAAAGTATATTTTGCACGATAGAAGGGAGCTCACGTGAAACACGTCTCACTCCATGAACGCCTAGCTCCGCCCATCCACAATAAATTTTCTTAAAATACCTCTGTACTATGTGAAATATGTCCTAGTAATACAAGAGTACAGTAATAGCTGCCATACCAGTGTTTTACCCCTTCAGAAGCATTTATATAGACATTTTAAGATAAGTTAATATACCGTGATATATACCGTTACCGTTTATGCTTCAAATTATACCATGATATACATTTTAGACTATACCGTCCAGCCCTAGTTTTAGCGGTGCAGGACTGAGTTGTCATTTGAAGTGGTATGATACTTGTTATGGTAGCATAGTAACCAAGGCTTGGTTTCTTCATGGAATCAGTTCTATCAAAGATAAAGCCAAGCCTAGACCTGCAATCTGTTTTGTAGGCCTGGTATATTTGTACATAATACAATTTACATAATCACTTTAATATATCACTAGTAACACCTTAGGCTTGCTGTTCTTTCTAACACCATCTCCATCTCTTTAAATGTAGGCTTACTATATTTATTTTAATGATACCGTCTCACTAAGACCCTGTGTGTCTCTTTAACCCTTTCACTGCCACACGACAGAAGGTTAACCCTTTACTATCACACAACTGACGGTATGTATTTGGCACCACCTCTTTAAGATGTAGGCCTAACCCTTACTTGGTTATTTGTATGGTTTTTAGATCAAGGGATCATTACAACAGTAGTGGGACATAATGGACGTAGTGAGGTATTTTAGGAGACTGGTAAAGGTTGACCCCTGCGCTTAGGGTTAGACGGGGAGTCCCAGGCCTGAGACACACAACACAGTGAGAGAACCCCCTAGTGGCTTCATTAATCCACACTGCCAGGGAAACCAGAGAAGCCACTATGGTCTCTCTCTCTCTCTCTCTCTCTCTCTCTCTCTCTCTCTCTCTCTCTCTCTCTCTCTCTCTCTCTCTTGCTCTCTCTTTCTCGCTCTTGCTCTCTCTCCTCTCGTACTCTCTCTCTCCTCTCTTGTCCTCTCTCTCTCTCCTCTCTGTACTCTCTCTCTGTACTCTCTCTCTGTAGTCTGTACTCTCTCCTCTCTTGTACTCTCTCTCTCTTGCTTTCTCTTTCTCTCTCTCTCTCTCTCTCTCCTCTCTTGTACTCTCTCTCTCTTCTCACACATGAAGGATGCTGTTATAAACCCTCCTGTGACGGTTCTCTCACTCTCTCTCTTTCCGGAACAAGAACATGTCGTCTTTGATCCAAGCGGGGCACGGAAGTCCCCTGAAAGGGAGATGGAAAGAGAGGGTCTATTTGAAGGACAAAGGGGTACTAAACGTCCCCACAATCCAATGGTGGTGTTATGTCACCCAGATGCTAGCCTGAGAAAATGTCTCGCCGCTGAATAGGCGAGCAATGGCGTCTGCTTTTAGCCCCGAATGTTGCCAAGCCAAGCCCCATCGCCCGCTCATTTGTGTGTGCCAGCTCTCTCTGTCTATACATGCCCTCATCTCCCCTACACTGCCAGTACCGACCTCCCCCCATCCAGTCTCTTCCTCCCTACCTCCCCCCCCCCCCCCTCTCTCTCTATCTGTCACCCTGCCTTTCATTCCAAGTGAAGAGGCGTCTAGTTATTGGCTACCTGCCCATCTCTATGATGGCAGCTAGCCTCATTATCTAGTAGCTTGTCTCTCGCGTATTCCCTCTTGAGCTCAGACTGGCATCATACAGCTTTCCCCGTAGCCGTCTTTGATGTTGGCTTTTCATCGGACCAGCAGCGGCCAGTATTGTGAACATTAGGGGCATTTTTGTGGCAACAATGTTACTCAGCTGATAGAGAGTTGTGCCCTTCCTGATGACTTGTCGTACAGAACTTGTAAGTCGCTTTGGATAAAAGCGTCAGCTAAATGACTAAATGTAAATATACATTTTTGTCATAATTTTGATTCAGTCAAGGTAGGGATGTGTGTGTGTCTGTGTGTGTGTGTGTGTGTGTGTGTGTGTGTGTGTGTGTGTGTGTGTGTGTGTGTGTGTGTGTGTGTGTGTGTGTGTGTGTGTGTGTGTGTGTGTGTGTGTGTGTGTGTGTGTGTCTGTGTGTCTGTCTGTCTGTCTGTCTGTCTGTCTGTCTGTCTGTCTGTCTGTCTGTCTGTCTGTCTGTCTGTCTGTCTGTCTGTCTGTCTGTCTGTCTGTCTGTCTGTCTGTGTGTGTGTGTGTGTGAGTGAGCGCCAGCGTATTGGCAGCACGCTACATTGCGAAACACAAATGAAGCAGTCTTGTTCCCTCTTGGCAGCAGGAGGAACCATAGAAGGCCCCCCTTTTTTTTTTTTTTTTTTTTTGTCCCTATTCATTTGCAAAGCACAATCAGAGACTGCCCTCCTAATTGCCAGCAGAATGGAAGCGGTGATTAGTGATGCACAAATGCAAACAGAGACTGGAAATAATTGTCCCCTTTTTTATTTGCTCTTCATGTTCCGCTCGCTTTAGTCTCCTGTCGCCCACGCCGCTTCGCTTCGAATCAGAAAAACCCCTCGCTGGTGGAACGTCTCTGGAGGCAGGGGATGAGAGAGAGACGAGAGGGGTTTAGAAGATGCCGTGTCACACCAGACACAATATCCTACTGTATATGCTATAAATGCAATCACAGCAGTATACAAATGACACACCATGCTCTGGCCTAGAGTGGCGACAGTGGCTCAGGAGGGTAGAGCAGTCGTCTGGTAATCCGGAGGTTCCCGGTTCGATTCCCGCTCCTCCCAGGCAACGTGTCGGAAGTGTCCTTGAGCGAGACACTCAACCACCCTAATTGCTCCCGATGTGCAGGTTGGCACCTTGCATGGTTGCCTCTGCCATCGGTGTGTGAATGGGTAAAATGTGAGGAACAAATTGTAAAGCGCTATATAAATGCAGCCATTTATCATTTATTTACCATTTGCCTACAAACATATATGTAAATATATATATATATCTACGCACACAGTGTGGCAAACACGCCACAGCACAGGCAGTAGAGCAGCAGATCTGTTGGCGGCGTGCCGAGGCTCTGTGGTTGTGTTGTGTAGCTGCAGCAGACAGGCTGCTGCTCTGGGTAACCCTGCTCAGGACGAGGCTACCGCACCTCTCTGCAGGTAGTTTTCCACTGTGCTCTCCCTGGCTGACCCCCTTTTTTATTTTCACCGACACCAGCACTCTTCTCTCTTCTCCACCCCCCCCCCCCCTCTCTCTCTCTTTCTCTCTCGTTTCTGCTTTGTGCTTCTTATTTGGCTTTGCTCGTAGTATCTGTGACCGCAATGATAATAAAAAAAGAAAAAGGAGGCTGGAGTTTGATTAATTCATCATGTAACCTATTTTTACGCTCTTCGGGGGAAAGAAAAAAGGAAACGCATGCAAGTGAGACCAGCAAGCGGGGAGAGAAAGAGAGTTGCGGACGGAAAACGGACAAAAGCGAACAAGATGTTTTTTCTGCAGGCTGCAGCCTCTCAAGCTTCTTGGCTGCGTTTCAGGTCTGATAAAATGGCGTCCCCTCTCTGCTGCTCGGCAGGCTAGCGCAGAGCGAGAGAGAGAGAGAGAGAGAGAGAGAGAGAGAGAGAGAGAGAGAGAGAGAGAGAGAGAGAGAGAGAGAGAGAGAGAGATAGATTTGAAGCACTAGCGTGGTCACATGCTTCTCTCTGGGTGTCGGAAGAGCCAGTACCTCACAGGCGCAGAGATAGACGAGAGGCAGCAGTTATGGAAACTACTAACTGTGTATTTGTTGTTCGCTCGCGGTCGCCCTCCCTGTGATTTGACTGGATGGCACGCTGGCTTGCACCAAAACAATGGACCTGAAATTGTGCCAAACTAGCCTTTTGCGAAACACAGGCTACCCAAAGAGATACACACGGAGCTCTGTAGGAGCTTGAATTCAACAAACAAAAAATCCCATTCAATATGGCGAGTGGTGTTTAACCCTTTCACTACCAAATGGTTAACCCTTTCACTGCCACGCGACAAAGGGTTAACTCTTTCACAACCACACTACAGGTTAACCATCTGTAGTGTGGTAGTGAAAGGGTTAAAGTATTTTCGGTTTTATATATAACATTACAAATGTATATATATATATATATATATTTTAAATAACAGCTGTATCATTTCACTTGTCATAGAGCCACAGAAAGTAATAGTGCTCTTGTGGGCAGAAAGTACTGAGCTAACCTCATTGGTCAGGAAGCTAACACACTCAGCCAACCACAGCTTAGGGAGAGCTGGATCATCGCAGCATTTCAGCCTTGAAATACATAGTTATTCTTATGCCTAAGAGCGTGGCATACTGGGGAATTTAACGGCTCCCCCTGGTGGCGCTCAAAGTGTTAAGGATGGCTTATTCTACAGTAGATTAGTAGACTTTTAACTTTTCTCCCATAAGAGAAAATAAAAGAGCTTGACCTCGATCTGTGATGTCAATCAGATGTAGAACTCTGTGTACGATGAATAGCGAGTTTCCTCCATTGTATCTGAAAGTGTGTTTTTAAACATCCCATAAACCCTGTAAAGTCACCACATCCGACTAAAACACCACGCTTAACATCTGAGGTGCATTTATTTTTCAGATATACTTGAAGCCAGTGGCAGTGGTGAATGAAAATATTAACTACCAAATCTTTCAATAATGGTAAAAGATTATGAAAAAAGAAACGGCACGGCGATCGACGAGGCAAGGACGACTTGGAGCCCACATGTCAGACGGTGTGAGCCAGTGTCCCAGAGGAACCCACACGTCAGACGGTGTGAGCCAGTGTCCCAGAGGAACCCACACGTCAGACGGTGTTGGCCAGTGTCCCAGAGGAACCCACACGTCAGACGGTGTGAGCCAGTGTCCCAGAGGAACCCACACGTCAGACGGTGTTGGCCAGTGTCCCAGAGGAACTCCTCTGAAGCCACATGTCAGACGGTGTTGGCCAGTGTCCCAGAGGAACCCACATGTCAGACGATGTGAGCCAGTGTCCCAGAGGAACCCACACGTCAGACGGTGTGAGCCAGTGTCCCAGAGGAACCCACATGTCAGACGATGTGAGCCAGTGTCCCAGAGGAACCCACACGTCAGACGATGTGAGCCAGTGTCCCAGAGGAACCCACACGTCAGACGATGTTAGCCA
>NW_028171530.1:0-12709 GCF_963971535.1 Notolepis coatsorum
TGTTCGGGTAAATACGCTGATGTTATTGAGCGTGTAACTATATAACGTTAATGTCACAAAACGAATGCATGTTGTTAATCATAAGTAGTAACTGATGCAGTAGTGTGTGTGTGTGTGGGGCGGCGTTGTTCAAAAGTCTTGAACGTGTGGACCAGATTGACGCGACACAATCCTCTTGGGCAAAACATCACGATACGTTTAAAAAGTGTATCGTTAATGAACTGTACCCGATATTTATATAATATCGTCATATCGCCCAGCCCTACTTAGGGTCCAGTATGTTCCTGATCTAATGCTGGATGGATCAGCTTTTTCTTACGACAACTCTAACTCTTGAATGTCTTCTCAACTCTCTCTGAAGTCGGAGGTTCTCTCTTCCCTTCTGACCCATCGTGTGACCACCTGCTACTGTTCTGTTAATATTGTTCCTTTATTGTTTACTGTTTTGTAATTGTATGATCATTGTTTCTGCAAATGAGGGTATAACCTCAGAAACTTTTTCTTAGGTGAAGGTTGACAGCAGCGTTTTCACATACTGTATAATCTGACCAGGGTGAAGTTGTGAGCACTGGAGTTAGTCAGTGTGTCTGTCAACATGTAAGCACGGTTCTGGGCGGGCGAGGGGAGTCCCACCCACGGTGCGGGCCAGATGCCATCCTGTTCACATCACACTCCCAACGGCAACGTCGCGCCAAGCCTGCGACCGCAGAGTAGGCCCTTTTTTCGGCCGAGCGTGGCGCTGTCACGTCGGGGAGGAGATGAATAAACCCGGCGGAGCGAAGAGTGTCATGATGTCACATGACGGAGATGAAGACGTTGTGCCCGCCGCTCGCTGGAAGGCATTACTCAGCTCATCAGAGCAGCCCGTCCCTGACACGGCCACACGTCTCCTAATCAGACCCCCCGGTCGAGCGGCTAATGAGCGAAGGCCTTTTCAAGAGTGAGACCATGGAGGCCCGTGCGGAAATCTGCCATTGATTGGCTGCTAATCCTCCGATTTGGCTGCCGGCTGAGACCCACCACCGCTGCCTCTGTGGAGGGTTGTCTGTGAGGTTAAAGCGAGTCAGACACAATCGCCATATAATCAATAATATGGAGGGCTGCAAGCGGGGGGGGGGGGGGGGTCCTGGGTTCCCTCTGGAGTGGAGCCAGCAGGCCAGATATTACTCTGAACCTCACAGGCGTAATCACACCATTACTGACACAGACCACCCGGAGGCCACGCGCTCTCGTTAAGCTCTCCGCCCGCCGGGGGCAGGCTGGGGGTTTAGTGGTGGCCAGTCGACAGGGGTTAGAAGATAGGAATATAAAACACAAATACTGGCATGAGATCATTGGAAAAGGTGCTAGTGGTTAGTTTGAAAATACTATACGCTGCTGCTCACATGTACAGATGAACCTTTTACAAAAAACTAAATTAATATCTACTATCTACTATGTACTATGCTACTATTTCTATACTACTATCTACTATGCTACTATGCTACTATCTACTATGTACTATGCTACTATGTCTATGCTACTATCTACTATGTACTATGCTACTATCTACTATGTACTATGCTACTATGTCTATACTACTATCTACTATGTACTATGCTACTATGCTACTATACCTACTATCTACTATGTAATATGCTACTATTTCTATACTAACTATCTACTATACTGTACTATGCTATTTATATACTACTATCTACTATGTACTATGCTACTACTACAGTATGTCTATACTAATATCTACTATGTACTATGCTACTATGGCTATACTACTATCTACTATGTATGTACTATGCTACTACTACAGTATGTCTATACTAATATCTACTATGTAATAATATACTTGGCTCAGCCACCAGAGGTGAACGCCTCTTGCTGACTTTTTGTACACAATTTGTAAGTCACTTTGGATAAAATGTTAATGTAAACTAGTTTGTATATATGCAGCTTATAGTACTGATAGTACTAGTACTGGTAATACTGGTGTGATGTTCTGGGCTGACTCTAGGCTGAAATAGGGTCATTTCACAATTTTGCAGAAATATCCCAAAATGAACCGTGAAATCAGAAATCAAAAGAAAGCGGCCTGCTCTTTCTTCTCTTCTCACATATAGACGGTTGTTAGATCTCTCCAGTGGTCTAGATTATTACGTCTCTATTGTTCTGTAAAAGTAGTAGTAGTCGGATTGGGATCTTTATTTGGTAACAGCTCATACAGTTTACTACCTTGAATCAGTTGAGTCTGAGTGCATCCTTTGTCTTTAACCCTGGGTGTGGGTGACATCCTCAGACCGTATATATGTTGGCAAATAAGATATGTACCCACAATAATAAAGTAAATACATTTTTTTTGTCAAAAGCCTTTCTTCGTCCCTGCACCTGGTGAACACCAGCTCCACGTTCAGACTGTTCCACAGTTTCACTCCACAGATTGAAAAACAAAAACTCATCATTGTCGTATGAACAGGTGCCTTTTGGGTTGAAAGAGGGTTGAGAAGTCTTGCAAACTGCAACAGAAAACATCATGACTGTCATGGAGAAACCTTAACTGTTTTTCCTCATTGCATATCACTGTAGAGAGATCCTCCAGAGATGGTGACCAGTGTCTGTAGCTCATTCTAATTCAAAGGTGCTTTATTGGCATGAAGGTCAAACAATTAACAATGTTGCCAAAGCAGTTTACAACATATTACAACTAAAATTATCATGTAAAAACTAAATCTACGTTCCACGTGTTTTTTAGGGAAAAGTTAGGGATTCTTAATGTCAATTTTAAAATGAACGAATCACGGATCTAATTTCTTGAGCCTGACTGGCTGACATGTGTTACTACATAGCTCTAGGGCTCGGTATTGATTGGGTATTGACACTGATTATCCATTCGATTTTGATCCACTGGTTCAAAGACTTCCTGGTGACTTTAAAGTATGAAACTACAGGGACTTTATCAATACCAAATGTCAATAAAGTGCTTGATTAGACATACAATAATTGAGAGTCGACGGCTTTCCTATGAAGACAAAGAGCTTTTAACTGCAGCGCAGACGTGTTCTCAGTCTGGCAGAGGAGTGCTGCTGCTGCATGGTGAAATATAATAACACAAGACAAGGACAGACGTGGAGAGGAACAGAGAGAGAGAGAGAGAAACAGAGAGAGAGAGAGAACAGAGAGATAGAGAGATAGAGAGAGGGAGATATAGAGGGAGATAGAGAGAAGAAAGAGATAGAGAGGGAGGGAGAGAGAGATTTCGCAAATCTCGAGTGAAAAACAGAAAGAGAGACAGAGAGGAAGAGACAAGCCCGTTGAGGGAGAGGGGGGATGAGAGGAGAGATGGTTGGTGGGTTTGGGGGTGTGCAGTGACTTCAACAGAGGGAGAGAGGGAGTAAAGGAATGTGTGTGTGGTGGGGGGGGGGGGGATGGCAGTCCTCCCGAGTGAGGGGGAGATAGGTAGTGACAGGGCGGTGTGGTGCGAGGGGGGGACAGCGTGCGCGGCGGGCCACCTCAGCTCTCCATCTGTCCTCCTCAGGTAATCGCCCCTGGCATGACTGATGCTTAGTGAACCTCTGGGCATGTCCCTTGGGCCCTACCGTAGCTACAGTCTGTACTAACCCTCCCACTCCAGATCTACTGTAGTTTGATTGATTGATTTTATTGTGGATTAAAGACATCATCCAAGGGTTAAAACATGATAAAATGCAAGCACTTATTTCCATCATGGTCCCTGGTATTAAGAGACAGGACATACATCAACATAAAACATTGAATATCATTGTAAAACATTAAGAGACTATATGCATATATGTATAGAATATAAAAGAATAATCCATAATAGCTACCCTCTCTTTCCTATACCGATAGCCATGTTCGTACAGTATTTTTTGAAGCCAGTTAACCCGGGGGCCTGTTTAATGCTGCTGGGCAGGCTGTTCCACAGAACTGCAGCTGAATAAAGGAAGGTCTGCTGGCTGTACAAAATTAGTTTATATCTAAAAGGTCTCTTTTCGTGTCTCTACCTCTGGTTTCATGGATGTGATTCTTTCTTACATATGTGACCAGGCACAGACAATATGGCCTTGTTTCACATTGTTTACATTATATGAAAGTACATGTTCTTACCTTCGAAATAAGCCATCACTTGTACAAATCGGGCGGATACTTTTCAACCTATGTCTTATGAACCATGACACTAACACAATTCCTATTTGAGTGCCAGAGGGCCTCAAAAGAACTGAGCCATTATCTTAACTATGCATAATAGACTGCTCTACCCAGAAATCAGTGCTATTATACTGTAACCCCCCTCCCCATTTAACCCCTCCCCACCTCCGAGTCTGAGGGCAGCCATTCTGGCTTTGGTTATTCTGATGAGAGTATTCTGCCAATGAGAGAGAGAGCTAGTCAAGATAGTAATCAAGATTTAAGATTTTATTATAATATAAGTACAAAATAGAAGTCAAAACAAATACTATAAAAAATATATTAAACACAACTGTACAAAATGCAAACATTAGGTAAACATTTTGTGCAAAGTAAAAACGATGGTGTGTTTAATGACTTAAAGATCCCATGCATTATAAATGGCCTTTTCCAGTGTTTAGCATTGTTTCCTAGCAATGGGGGATTATATCAATGTGGTCTGTGTCGTTAATTATCATATTGACTCATCAGTCTAGTCTCAAGTTCACGAGATCTTCCCTCACTCAACTAAGCTGTTCTGATTTGACAGTATTGCTGACGTGAATATAGCACTGATTTGCAGTTTGGTTGTAGCCTCAAACAGGTTTTGACAGAGAGGCAGAGAACGAGCGAGCGAGAGAGGGAGAGAGAGAGATAGAGAGGGAGAGAGAGAGAGGGACCGGCGGGACCGCGTGCAGAAGTGTGTGTAAAAATGTGTGTGCGCCATCTCTCTCATTTACACACAAACTTGACTGCGTGTATGTCGGGGACGCATCTCTCCTCTCTCTCTCTCCCTCTCTCTCTCACAAGTGTACAAGTGTGTACAATCAACTGTTATTTACTGTGTTGGCCCTGTATTCTGACGTGTGTTCATGCAGGGAATGTCATACATTCTTGTGGACCTACTGTATACAACGGACACAAGAGTCTTTATTGAGCTCAGCTGTAATCCAACCCTAACTATGTAACCGATACCTATTTCTCATTTGGTCTTGTGTATTCTGCCGCTATTTCTGAAGAGGCATTCTCATTGGCCTAGTGATGATATAAAAGAGGTTTACAGTGCGCAAAGGTTACCATAGCTCAGCGTATGTACGCTGTCTCTATGTGTTCGGAAGAATCAGGTGGATAAAAACCTGATTATAATCATGTCTCACTCTCAACCACAGCGTGAGCTGTGAGTGAATTACGCAAAGGGGAGCATTATGGCAGGAGACTTATTTGACGAAAAAGAGTGAGTGAGACACTCTCCTCTCATTTCATCGATACTGTGCCCCCAGCCCCTCCCCTCGACTTGTAGTTCTTTGAATAGAGTGTGGGGGAAAACAATCTAACAATAATTAACGTATACAAGTCGTATTATGTTTTGTAAATAAGGAGACATATTGATAAAATCTCAAATTGAGCTCTATGGAGAAACCATGACAGTCCCCTGACTAAAAGTATAATGGAGCTCTATGGAGAAACCATGACAGTCCCCTGACTAAAAGTATAATGTCCACCTTCAGCCCTATTTCTAGAGATATGCGTGATATTGTGAACAAATACTGGTACATTTTAAAGTCAGATCCTAAGATCGGAGGTGTGTTCCAGGAACCACCCAAATACTTCTACAAACGGCAACCTAACCAGTTATTTAAAACAGATTTTCCCAAAAAATTTACCCATTTTATGGCTAATATTCCAAATGGCAATTGTCCATGTTTGTCTTGTACCCAATGTCATGGCATGATTAACCTGTTAATCTGTAGACCGTTTTTCGCCTAAAGGTACATTCCTAAGTAAATGAGATATTGCTCCACTTCTGCAAGGTCAATTAGCATGTTCTTGGTAATCTAGGAACATCTAGGGACTCTGGGGGGGTATGTATTTCCAGGTGTCAGAAATATTGTGTCTGTTACTAGGCTGAGTAAATTGTAATGAAGAAAAGGAGAATATAAATTATGATTTTTTTTGCATCTTTGATAACAAATTTATACGGGTAGGAGAACATGCTCACTGAGCTCATTCACTACCTTATTGAGATCATGTGTACAAAAAATCTAAGCAAATGAATAAAGGGAAGATGATTAAACAGAAGGATTTGTAGATACAGTAATTAATGATAATCTATTTTAATTATAAATTCATATTTGACCTTGAACTTGACATTGACCTTATTATGGCCAAATCATACATCTATGGATAGGGAAAATGCTCCTCTTTCCAATGGCAGGGTTGAATCTGGATTTAGTCATTTCCTTGCGGTTTTTACAATAATTAGCATTTTACGCTAAATTCGTATTTCCGATAAATCGTATAAAACATCGGTAAAATGAAAATATACACTTTGACTACTGTTTTTTGATAGGGTTATGGTCTTTACTCTTTGCTACAAAAAAAATATTTAAAAACATTAACCTCTTAACATCCAAGGGCCCACATGTGGACGATTCTTTGCCGACCTCTAGTGGCTCGGGTGTGCAATTTCTTTTAATACAATATATAGATAGAATTAAAGCCCTATTTGTTGCCTGTCGATTGCCCTTTTCAGGTGACAAAATCCATTCAGTGGTTCTCGAGTTACATGCCGATATGTGAGGCGTGCCCAAAGTATGCAAAAGTACACATTACCACTAGGGATGCACCGAAAATTCGGCCACCGAAAGTTTTCAGTCGAAAATGGCCAAAAATGGCCTTTCGGCTTTTGGCCGAAAGAGTTTTTTCACCGAAATATATCACCGAAACAGCAACCTGTAACCTAACGCGTGTTGTTGTGATTATGTCATCAAAACGCGGATTCATTACATGCGCGCTGTGAGCTCTTGAGTCCTGCGTCCTCCTCTTGGGACTCGGGAGCAATGCATCTCCTCGGGAGTCGTGCTGTTTCTATGTAAACTCTGCGGCGCAACGAGTCCAATAAATGCGTCTTTAACCTACTTTATCCTTATTTACTATATGCCCGTTGCGGTTAATCACTGAGTGATCTAATATGCATATTATTCAGAGCGAGAGGGGGAGGGATTGTGTTTCTCACATTGACGCTGTCTGTCGCGCGTCTACTGTGCCAAAGTCATCTGGGGACTAGAAAGGTGCGCTCAGTAGAGCACAGATGTCCGTCTCTCTCTCTCTCTCTCTCTCTCTCTCTCTCTCTCTCTCTCTCTCTCTCTCTCTCTCTCTCTCTCTCTCTCTCTCTGTCTCTCTCTCACTCTCTCTCTCTCTCTCTCTCTCTCTCTCTCTCTCTCTGATTGATTGATTGATTGATTGAACACTTTATTTAACAGATTGCAGAATGGGTACAATACAGTACAGCTCAATACACACAATTGTTAAGGGGATGCAGACCAGGAGAAAGACTTTCGTCTTGTTTACATCAGGGGTCCCCCATTTTCAATTCATCAGGACATATATGACATACATGACATACAGATAGACAGTACTGCTACATCTATACATTTATGACATACCAGATTTGCAAATACAGTACTGTTTGTGATACAAAAAGACTCATAATAGTGATTATTTATTATTTAAGTTTTGCCATAATCATATATTTTTCCATAATCAGGTAGCTGAACAACATTGGTAAAAAAACTCTATTCTATGAATCATTTTCGGCCTTTCGGCTTTCGGTTTTCGGCCAACTGTTTCCTATTTTCGTAATCGGTTTCGGCCAAGAATTTCCCATTCGGTGCATCCTAATTACCCACCCCCGACTCCCGGGGCTCTAGTTCCGTCAATCATTTGGCGATCTCGAAAATCTTTGCAAAGTGTTGGAGCCAATGAGTGTGGCTTTCCAAGGATACCCCATGATATGATAATTGGGGATGTAATACGGTCTCTATTGATCGATTTATGATAAAGAAAAGCAGGGGGTCCTATAGGGGGACCTTAAGGCTTAACAGGTTGGAGAAATTTTATTTACAACCAAGTACAGGTAGGAGTATCGCTGTTAGAGGCCGGATCACCTGTAATTCCGATTTTGTGGTTTACTTGCTTAAATGTCCTTGCAACCTACTATGTTGGAAAAATAAGAAGACGTTTTAAAAATCGAATGACTGAGCACAAATGTTCTATAAGAAGAAATGACGAGAAGTCTTCAGTTGCAAGGCACTTTAATAAGTTAGGACATGATATTTCTGGCTTAAAATACATGGGTTTAGAGCAAGTCTTGAGACACCAAGCAGAGAGGCGGTGACAGAGACAGGCTCTTGCTACAAAGGGAAAGCTTTTATATTCACTTTTTGGATTGTTTAGAGCCCTAGAGTCCTCAATGAGGAAAATGTTTTGACCTGTTTAATTTGATTATTTCATTTCATTCGATTGTTTATTAATTATTTTCATTTGTCATTCTTTATATTTATAATTGAAAGACGGCTACTATGGGTCATGAGTGTTTATATTTCAGTAGTTTAAGATGTAGGCCTACTCTGTATAATATATATAGATCTATCTCTTTGTGATTTACATGCTGCTTTTTTATTTACACGCTTCTTTTTGATTTACATACTTCTCAAAAGGTTGTACTTGTAAATGGTATTTTGTACTCTTGTGCAGATCTCTTGTTGGAATGTGTTGTCACTTCCTATGTTGTCACTTCCTGTTTGACTTGTATAAACTTGGGTCACTTACCCTTCATGCTTCATGCAAGCCATTCTGAAGAAGGTGTGTTCACACCGAAACGTCATGATTACAGGCTGCAAATAAATTAGAAAAACCTGGAGTTTTTCCCTATTTTTTATGTATGATATCAGAGGTTACAGCACCCAGTGTCAAGTCTAGGGAGGTGAGCGCGTTCTACTACTTTTTTCAGCTCTATGTAGAAACCATGACAGTCCCCTGACTAAAAGTATAATGGAGCTCTATGGAGAAACCAGGACACTCCCCTGACTAACAGTATAATGGAGCTCTATGGAGAAACCATGACAGTCACCTAACTATAGGTATAATGGAGCTCTATGGAGAAACCAGGACACTCCCCTGACTAAAGGTATAATGGAGCTTTATGGAGAAACCATGATAGTCACCTCACTAAAAGTATAATGGAGCTCTATGGAGAAACCATGGCACTCCCCTGACTAAAAGTATAATGGAGCTCTATGGAGAAACCATATGGCACTCCCCTGACTAAAAGTATGATGGAGCTCTATGGAGAAACCATGACAGTCTCCTGACTAAAAGTATAATGGAGCTCTATGGAGAGACCATGACAGTCACCTAACTATAGGTATAATGGAACTCTATGGAGAAACCATGACACTCCTCTGACTAAAAGTATAATGGAGCTGTATGGAGAAACCACGATAGTCACCTCACTAAAAGTATAATGGAGCTCTATGGAGAAACCATGGCACTCCCCTGACTAAAAGTATAATGGAGCTCTATGGAGAAACCATGGCACTCCCCTGACTAAAAGTATGATGGAGCTCTATGGAGAAACCATGACAGTCACCTCACTAAAAGTATAATGGAGCTCTATGGAGAGACCATGACAGTCACCTAACTATAGGTATAATGGAACTCTATGGAGAAACCATGACAGTCACCTAACTATAGGTATAATGGAGCTCTAAGGAGAAACCATGACAGTCACCTAACTATAGGTATAATGGAACTCTATGGAGAAACCATGACAGTCACCTAACTATAGGTATAATGGAGCTCTAAGGAGAAACCATGACAGTCATCTGACTAAAAGTGGTTTCAAACTCAAATGTTTGGAGGTCATTATTTTTGCCAAATCAGCACGGCTGTGAGCGAGAGTCTTTCACCTTTTACATATCTAGCGTTGGCAATGGCATGGACTAATTGTTTATATCGCTAACATGGCTAACATATATTGTAGTCTGCCCCGTTGTTCTGACCAGGATTACATTCCTTTTAGCCTCTTTGATTGGCAGCGCACTGAGTCTGACAAAAGAACGGGCGCATCGGTACTCAAATATACTGTATCTGCCAACAAGCTGTTATCGTTCAAGTGAAAATGTTCAATGACACAGAGCGCTGCTGAAAGATCTCTGCCTGAAACATATTGACTAATAGCTCAATAAGTCTGCGACCCCAAGCTGACTCACGGTGCTCCAGTGCGTCTCTGCGTTGTACTGTGGTTGTAGCCAACACTCTGCTCCTATTGATTATGCTGAGCATGGCTGATCAGCACTAGCTACTGTTTCAGGGGAACGTGTGTTGAGGCCCTGCGGGTGTGTTGTGTTCTACTATAGACGCTGCTAAACATGGTGTACTGCCTCCATAGAGCTACAGCTAACACTACCCCAGGCTATAGCCAGCTCCCAGAGCTAAGAGCTACAGCTAACACTACCCCAGGCTATAGCCAGCTCCCAGAGCTAAGAGCTACAGCTAACACTACCCCAGGCTATAGCCAGCTCCCAGAGCTACAGCTAACACTACCCCAGGCTATAGCCAGCTCCCAGAGCTAAGAGCTACAGCTAACACTACCCCAGGCTATAGCCAGCTCCCAGAGCTAAGAGCTACAGCTAACACTACCCCAGGCTATAGCCAGCTCCCAGAGCTAAGAGCTACAGCTAACACTACCCCAGGCTATAGCCAGCTCCCAGAGCTACAGCTAACACTACCCCAGGCTATAGCCAGCTCCCAGAGCTAAGAGCTACAGCTAACACTACCCCAGGCTATAGCCAGCTCCCAGAGCTAAGCGCTACAGCTAACACTACCCCAGGCTATAGCCAGCTCCCAGAGCTAAGAGCTACAGCTAACACTACCCCAGGCTATAGCCAGCTCCCAGAGCTAAGAGCTACAGCTAACACTACCCCAGGCTATAGCCAGCTCCCAGAGCTAAGAGCTACAGCTAATACTACCCCAGGCTATAGCCAGCTCCCAGAGCTAAGAGCTACAGCTAACACTACCCCAGGCTATAGCCAGCTCCCAGAGCTAAGAGCTACAGCTAACACTATCCTAGGCTATAGCCAGCTCCCAGAGCTAAGAGCTACAGCTAACACTACCCCAGGCTATAGCCAGCTCCCAGAGCTAAGAGCTACAGCTAACACTACCCCAGGCTATAGCCAGCGCCGAGAGCTAAGAGCTACAGCTAACACTACCCCAGGCTATAGCCAGCTCCCAGAGCTAAGAGCAACTGCTAACACTACCCCATTTCCACACTTAGTAGTCTTAAACCTGAAAATGCGATCGTTACAAAAAGCTTGGTTTAGGTCCGGTAAAATACGACACTGTGATCGTTACAGAAACATGTTTCAGGTTCGGTAAAATAGACATAGAATATACCTTACCTTAGCCAGAAGGTACTCCAAAAAGAATAAATCCAATGGTCCCATCGCCGATCGCGATTACTCGTTTATATGTAATTACTCGTGTTTACGGCAAACTAGGTTTTGAGGCGAGAAGATCTCCTAGCGATTGCTCTGCAAGAGCTCCTCCCCCTCAGAGCGAGTCAGGACAGACAGGGATCAGGACAGACATTGTGTTCAAAAGGTAGGCGATGCTGCCACCTGGTGAGACACACACACACACACACACACACACACACACACACTGTGGAACAGTGTCTATCTGTCTGTCTCTCTGCTGTCTGTCTCTCTTCTGTCTCTCTCAAAATAGTATAAGTGCTATCTTGGCCCTGAGAGCGTTGCTCTCCGGTTATGCAGCTGGACCCTTCTCAAATAAGCACGGAAAAGGCTATAAGCCTTATAGCTCCAATTTGGGTCCCAAATTGCGGTACAAATGAAGGAGGTGTCTCGGGTAGTGGACTCTAGTTAATATTATGTTCTCTCTGCAATTAGACTGTCCCTCATTCCTTCATCCCTATCTGCTATCTCTGAAAACAGTTCCCCCGCGAGCGCAGTCAGTGCACCCGATAACGCTATATATAAACCATGCTGCATTCATTCGGAGAGAAAGACCTATTCCAAATGCTATATTTATAGGGTTTGACAATAATTACACTACTGTCGCTATTTTACAATGAACTATAATGAATTACGGGCCATACAGAACACGCCAGTGTTGAAACTAATGCACGGAAGCTTATTTCCGCGTTGCAATATTCATATTCTACCACCGGGCGCCAGGCGCACGGTCGGAGCTGTGCGTAAATATACGCACAAAGTCAAGCACAAGTTCAAATTGATAAGTCCCACACTTTGCTTAGAAATTATCGTAAGCACGGGTTACGCACATATCTGTGCGTACGCACCGTTGATAAATGAGGGCCCTGGAATGTCACTGTATAGGAGAGAAGGAGGGAAGGAGAGAGGGAGAGAGGGGGAGAGGGAAGGAGAGAGGAGAGGGGAGAGAGGACAGAGAGAGAGGAAGAGAGAGATAGGGGAGAGAGAGAGAGAGAGAGAGAGAGAGAGAGAGAGAGAGAGAGAGAGAGAGAGAGAGAGAGAGAGAGAGAGAGAGAGAGAGAGAGAGAGAGAGAGAGAGAGAGAGAGAGAGAGAGAGAGAGAGAGAGGGAGAGGGAGAGGGAGAGGAGAGGGCAGGGGGAGACGGATAAAGATAGGACAGGGAGAGATAGGCATAGATAGAGGAGGGGAAGTGATGTGATAGAGAGGAGAGAGAGAGG
>NW_028171529.1:0-20000 GCF_963971535.1 Notolepis coatsorum
AACAAGTTGCAGTCACAAGCTGACGACATGTCATTTGCATAAATTAGGAACAGTAGCGGACCTAGTATGCTTCCTTGTGGAACACCACAGTTTACTGTGAGGGGGGGGGATAGGGTACCGTTTACCTCCACCATCTGCTCTCTCCCCTCCAGGTAGGATTGCATCCAGCTCACTGATAGACTATCAAAACCAATTGCTTTTAGCTTGTCAATCAGAATGGTGTGATTGACAGTGTCGAAGGCCTTTTGTAGGTCCAGCATGACCATGCCGCAGTATTTGCCCGCGTCCACCTCTTGTTTGATGTGGTCGTTTAAATAGAGAAGGCATGTGTCAGTGGAGTGGGATGTTCTGAAGCCAGATTGGAATTCGTAGATTAGATTTTTTTCCGCAAGGTATTTTTCGACCTGTTCGTATACAATTTTTTCCATGACTTTCGAGATGGAGGTAAGGATAGAAACAGGGCGGTAGTTGCCTGGGTCTAATTTACTGCCTTTTTTGTGCAGAGGGGTCACTCTCGCAATTTTGAAGTCCTTGGGGACGTGTCCCTGTTTTATAGAGAGGTTTATTATGTGTGTGATGACTGGGGTGATGGCGGCTGCTGAGTCTCTGAGGAATTTGGAGGGGATGTTGTCATGGCCAGTGGCCTTGTTAGGTTGGAGGGCGCTCAGTTTTTTGAGTACCTCATCTGTTGTTACCATTTCCAGTTTGAAGTCGTCTTTGTGGACCCCTAGGTTTTTGTAGTAAGCTACTATGTGTTCTACCCCATAATGCCCTGTGTCTGGTCAGTAACATGGGTCTCCCAGTCCCTCCTGCTCTGCAGTAAACAGTCATCACTGATATAGAGTGTCTGGTCAGTAACATGGGTCTCCCAGTCCCTCCGCTCTGCAGTAAACAGTCATCACTGATATAGAGTGTCTGGTCAGCAACATGGGTCTCCCAGTCCCTCCTGCTCTGCAGTAAACAGTCATCACTGATATAGAGTGTCTGGTCAGTAACATGGGTCTCTCAGTCCCTCCACTCTGCAGTAAACAGCCATCACTGATATATAGAGTGTCTGGTCAGTAACATCGGTCTCCCAGTCCCTCCACTCTGCAGTAAACAGCCATCACTGATATAGAGTGTCTGGTCAGTAACATGGGTCTCCCAGTCCCTCCACTCTGCAGTAAACAGTCATCACTGATACAGAGTGTCTGGTCAGTAACATGGGTCTCCCAGTCCCTCCACTCTGCAGTAAACAGACATCACTGATATAGAGTGTCTGGTCAGTAACATGGGTCTCCCAGTCCCTCCACTCTGCAGTAAACAGCCATCACTGATACAGAGTGTCTGGTCAGTAACATGGGTCTCTCAGTCCCTCCACTCTGCAGTAAACAGCCATCACTGATATAGAGTGTCTGGTCAGTAACATGGGTCTCTCAGTCCCTCCACTCTGCAGTAAACAGTCATCACTGATATAGAGTGTCTGGTCAGTAACATGGGTCTCCCAGTCCCTCCACTCTGCAGTAAACAGCCATCACTGATATAGAGTGTCTGGTCAGTAACATGGGTCTCTCAGTCCCTCCGCTCTGCAGTAAACAGCCATCACTGATATAGTGTCTGGTCAGTAACATGGGTCTCTCAGTCCCTCCGCTCTGCAGTAAACAGTCATCACTGATATAGTGTCTGGTCAGTAACATGGGTCTCCCAGTCCCTCCGCTCTGCAGTAAACAGCCATCACTGATATAGTGTGTCTGGTCAGTAACATGGGTCTCTCAGTCCCTCCACTCTGCAGTAAACAGCCATCACTGATATAGAGTGTCTGGTCAGTAACATGGGTCTCCCAGTCCCTCCGCTCTGCAGTAAACAGCCATCACTGATATAGAGTGTCTGGTCAGTAACATGGGTCTCCCAGTCCCTCCACTCTGCAGTAAACAGCCATCACTGATACAGAGTGTCTGGTCAGTAACATGGGTCTCTCAGTCCCTCCGCTCTGCAGTAAACAGTCATCACTGATATAGAGTGTCTGGTCAGTAACATGGGTCTCTCAGTCCCTCCACTCTGCAGTAAACAGCCATCACTGATACAGAGTGTCTGGTCAGTAACATGGGTCTCCCAGTCCCTCCGCTCTGCAGTAAACAGACATCACTGATATAGAGTGTCTGGTCAGTAACATGGGTCTCCCAGTCCCTCCACTCTGCAGTAAACAGACATCACTGATATAGAGTGTCTGGTCAGTAACATGGGTCTCTCAGTCCCTCCACTCTGCAGTAAACAGCCATCACTGATATAGAGTGTCTGGTCAGTAACATGGGTCTCCCAGTCCCTCCGCTTTGCAGTAAACAGCCATCACTGATATAGAGTGTCTGGTCAGTAACATGGGTCTCCCAGTCCCTCCGCTTTGCAGTAAACAGCCATCACTGATACAGAGTGTCTGGTCAGTAACATGGGTCTCTCAGTCCCTCCACTCTGCAGTAAACAGTCATCACTGATATAGAGTGTCTGGTCAGTAACATGGGTCTCCCAGTCCCTCCTGCTCTGCAGTAAACAGTCATCATTGATACAGAGTGTCTGGTCAGTAACATGGGTCTCCCAGTCCCTCCTGCTCTGCAGTAAACAGTCATCACTGATATAGAGTGTCTGGTCAGTAACATGGGTCTCCCAGTCCCTCCACTCTGCAGTAAACAGCCATCACTGATATAGAGTGTCTGGTCAGTAACATGGGTCTCCCAGTCCCTCCACTCTGCAGTAAACAGCCATCACTGATACAGAGTGTCTGGTCAGTAACATGGGTCTCCCAGTCCCTCCACTCTGCAGTAAACAGCCATCACTGATATAGAGTGTCTGGTCAGTAACATGGGTCTCCCAGTCCCTCCGCTTTGCTTTAAACAGCCATCACTGATATAGAGTGTCTGGTCAGTAACATGGGTCTCTCAGTCCACAGGAAATACATTTTCTGGTATCCCTTCCCACTTTATCCAATCATGGGAAATACATTTTCTGGTATCCCTTCCCACTTTATCCAATCATGAGAGAGAACCCTAGATTACTAGGTAGATTATTTTACTTGTTTCAAGGACACATTTGCTTAAAAAAAAAATTATTCCTTATTTTCTATTCTATATCAATGATGGCTGTTTACTGCAGAGCAGGAGGGACTGGGAGACCCACTCTATATCAGTGATGACTGTCAGAATGTAGAGCTATTATTTTAACATGTACACAACTTGTTTTTGACGAAAATAATACCGCTTACAGCACCTTTGAAATCAGTCGTGTTCAAGAAAAAAGAAACACACATTTTGAAAATAATAAGGCAGAGAGAGGCTCCTGGAATCAAATGTACTGCATTCATAAGGCTATTATTAACCAGTCCGCTTTAACCCGTCTTATTGATCGGGGGCTCGGGAATTCCTTGGCAGCGTTACAGGGCCAGTAGCCTCATACATAATTATATTTATTCCAGTTGGAAACCTTCACCTGCCTCTCCAGGGTTTGAGAAACCCATTTTAATGCCCCCCCCCCCACACACACACGCACACACACACACACACACACACACACACACACACACACACACACACACACACACACACACACACACACACACACACACACACACACACACACACACACACACACACACACACACACACACACACACACACACACACACACACACACACACACACACACACACACACACACACACACACACACACACACTCTCAAGTGCTAGGTATAGGTAAATAGGCAAGGTAGATTCCTTTTTTAATGACTTTGATTTTCCCAGTGGCATTCGTGTATTGGTGACATTTCACAATACAAAATAGATGGTTTTGCAACGTTTATAAACTTTATATATACATCTGTCTGTACATATTACCTGCATATAATCCTTTTTAAATACCTGTAGATACTATATATATCCCTTACCTACTCGACTTGGTTACATCTCTGTACATACATCTGATTAGAACTATTACTCAGTAGTACACATTTATATATTTTTATTTCATTCTAATTCCTATTGCACTTTACTGTTATATTTGCACTCTGGTTGAAGTGAAGATGATTAAACAGAAGGTTTTGTAGATACAGTACTGAATTCCTCCATCCGGACACATGCAATTTGAAATAAGATTATAGAATATAGAATATCAGGCCTAAAATTGTTATGCGATTAAAATGCGATTAATTAGATTAATTCATTACAAATCCTGTAATTAATTAGATAACCATTTTTTATCGCCGGACAGCACTAATATTTTTATTTCATTCTATTCCTATTGCACTTTACTGTTACATTTGCACTCTGGTTGAACTTATCTTCGTTGTACTGTACTTGTGCTCTATAACGACAATACATTTGAATCTAATCTAATCTAACGGTTCCCGGGATCAAGAAATGTTGGAGTCATTTTAGTCAATCACAGAAAAAAAGCCACATTTTGAAATGTCTCGTACAGGTAACGAAGAAGAACATAGAGCGTCTTGTTCAGTTCACGTGAATTTCTGAATTTCGCTACGAGCGCATCGAGGAAACTCCCTGCTACCTTATCAACCAATCATCTAACGGCGTCCTCCACCTCCGTCTGCTCCGTGGGCTCTCTCTCTCTCTCTCGCTGTTTGGCTGCAGGAGCGGCGTGAGAGAGATCCCTCCTATCTGGCACAACCATCTCACCACAGCGAGACACCGTGTGTCGGCCCGGACTAGTTTGTATTCACTGTGTGTATAACGTTACCCCGGAAGGCCCCTTCATTTCTGCCACCTTGACTTTAAGTCTTTAAGTGAGGAATACTGTTACACCCCAACCCCCCCCCTGCCCCGCCCACCCACACACACACACACACACACACACACACACACACACACACACACACACACACACACACACACACACACACACACACACACACACACACACACACACACACACACACACACACACACACACACACACACACACACACACACACACACACACACACACACACACACACACTCTCAAGTGCTAGGTATAGGTAAATAGGCAAGGTAGATTCCTTTTTTAATGACTTTGATTTTCCCAGTGGCATTCGTGTATTGGTGACATTTCACAATACAAAATAGATGGTTTTGCAACGTTTATAAACTTTATATATACATCTGTCTGTACATATTACCTGCATATAATCCTTTTTAAATACCTGTAGATACTATATATATCCCTTACCTACTCGACTTGGTTACATCTCTGTACATACATCTGATTAGAACTATTACTCAGTAGTACACATTTATATATTTTTATTTCATTCTAATTCCTATTGCACTTTACTGTTATATTTGCACTCTGGTTGAAGTGAAGATGATTAAACAGAAGGTTTTGTAGATACAGTACTGAATTCCTCCATCCGGACACATGCAATTTGAAATATGATTATAGAATATAGAATATCAGGCCTAAAATTGTTATGCGATTAAAATGCGATTAATTAGATTAATTCATTACAAATCCTGTAATTAATTAGATAACCATTTTTTATCGCCGGACAGCACTAATATTTTTATTTCATTCTATTCCTATTGCACTTTACTGTTACATTTGCACTCTGGTTGAACTTATCTTCGTTGTACTGTACTTGTGCTCTATAACGACAATACATTTGAATCTAATCTAATCTAACGGTTCCCGGGATCAAGAAATGTTGGAGTCATTTTAGTCAATCACAGAAAAAAAGCCACATTTTGAAATGTCTCGTACAGGTAACGAAGAAGAACATAGAGCGTCTTGTTCAGTTCACGTGAATTTCTGAATTTCGCTACGAGCGCATCGAGGAAACTCCCTGCTACCTTATCAACCAATCATCTAACGGCGTCCTCCACCTCCGTCTGCTCCGTGGGCTCTCTCTCTCTCTCTCGCTGTTTGGCTGCAGGAGCGGCGTGAGAGAGATCCCTCCTATCTGGCACAACCATCTCACCACAGCGAGACACCGTGTGTCGGCCCGGACTAGTTTGTATTCACTGTGTGTATAACGTTACCCCGGAAGGCCCCTTCATTTCTGCCACCTTGACTTTAAGTCTTTAAGTGAGGAATACTGTTACACCCCAACCCCCCCCCTGCCCCGCCCACCCACACACACACACACACACACACACACACACACACACACACACACGCACACACACACACACACACACACACACACACACACACACACACACACAGGGGCGTAGCTGGGGGGGAGTAGCTTAGGATGATTCCAAGGGCCCAGCACTGGGGGGGGGGCCAAATTTTTTTTTTTTTTTTTTTTTTTTTTTTACTAGGGGTTCACATCCACCACACAGTGCTGGGTCCAGGTGAATATCTCTGGTGATCCAGGTGAATATCTCTGGGTGATCCAGGTGAATATCTCTGGATGGAGAGGTCCAGGTGAATATCTCTGGATGGAGAGGTCCAGGTGAATATCTCTGGATGGAGAGGTCCAGGTGAATATCTCTGGATGGAGAGGTCCAGGTGAATATCTCTGGATGGAGAGGTCCAGGTGAATATCTCTGGATGGAGACGTCCAGGTGAATATCTCTGGATGGAGAGGTCCAGGTGAATATCTCTGGATGATCCAGGTGAATATCTCTGGTGATCCAGGTGAATATCTCTGGTGATCCAGGTGAATATCTCTGGATGGAGAGGTCCAGGTGAATATCTCTGGATGATCCAGGTGAATATCTCTGGTGATCCAGGTGAATATCTCTGGTGATCCAGGTGAATATCTCTGGTGATCCAGGTGAATATCTCTGGTTGATCCAGGTGAATATCTCTGGTTGATCCAGGTGAATATCTCTGGATGATCCAGGTGAATATCTCTGGTTGATCCAGGTGAATATCTCTGGTGATCCAGGTGAATATCTCTGGTGATCCAGGTGAATATCTCTGGATAGAGAGGTGAATATCTCTGGTTGATCCAGGTGAATATCTCTGGTTGATCCAGGTGAATATCTCTGGTGATCCAGGTGAATATCTCTGGCGGTCTCTGGATGATCCAGGTGAATATCTCTGGTTGATCATCCAGGTGAATATCTCTGGTGATCCAGGTGAATATCTCTGGTGATCCAGGTGAATATCTCTGGTTGATCCAGGTGAATATCTCTGGATGATCCAGGTGAATATCTCTGGTTGATCCAGGTGAATATCTCTGGTTGATCCAGGTGAATATCTCTGGATGATCCAGGTGAATATCTCTGGTTGATCCAGGTGAATATCTCTGGTGATCCAGGTGAATATCTCTGGTTGATCCAGGTGAATATCTCTGGTTGATCCAGGTGAATATCTCTGGTGATCCAGGTGAATATCTCTGGTGATCCAGGTGAATATCTCTGGATGATCCAGGTGAATATCTCTGGTTGATCCAGGTGAATATCTCTGGTTGATCCAGGTGAATATCTCTGGTGATCCAGGTGAATATCTCTGGTGATCCAGGTGAATATCTCTGGATGATCCAGGTGAATATCTCTGGTTGATCATCCAGGTGAATATCTCTGGTGATCCAGGTGAATATCTCTGGATGGAGAGGTCAAGTTCAAGTTTGTTTTTATTTGTCAGAACAAAATACAGGATACTTAATATAATGAAATGCTTGTTTCGTATGATCCTCTGTGAGTGTGCTGCTGTACATACAGTAAAGAGAAAGTAAGTAAAAAAAATGAAGAAGTAAAAAGTAGGTAAAGTCAATATACATATATACAATATACAATACAGAATAAAATGAGTACCAGTGAGGTAGAATGCAGAGGTACAAAACTCGGGGTAGGTTGCTAATGAGGTATTGAATGTGGTGCAAGTCTCATTCAAGGTCCAGGTGAAGTTTAGCAGAGTAGCTCATCCTAGTCAACCTAACATCTCCCATGGTCATGGGGGGGGGGGGGGGGGGGGGGGATTCCCCTTTGGCTGTATGGGTTCCCCATGTGGGGGATGCCCTGGTTCCCTGCATCAGCGGCGGTGGGTGATGCTATGGGGTGGACGTGGTTAGACCTGGGCCAAGGTGGCAGCAAAACACAAACACAAACACACAAATACACAAAACACAGACAGAGACATAAAAGGCAAAGTGGGGCAACAAGGGGCAACATCTGAGCTGCAGCAAACAAGATTGAATGGGATTGGGGGGAGGGTGGAGGGTAGGGTAGAAAAGGTAGAAAGAGGAGGGACGGTGAGGCTTTGCAGGAGGTTACTGGGGAGAGAAGGTCAAGTTAATAAATATAAAATATAACACCACATTATGCAGTGAAGCATCGACATTCTGCCATCTCATTCTTTAAAATGCCCTTAAATCAAATCAAATCAAATTAATTTGTAAGGCCCGACAACACACGTTAATGTCCCCATGGGGCCGTACACGTCTTCTTTAAACAAGTCAAGAAGAAACATCACAATAAATCAAGAACAAAACAAAAACACCATGAAGTCCAAAATTTTTTAAATAAATGCAAAATAAATGCAACACTAAATAAATGAAAAACTCACTAAAACCTAGCAATAGGAAAAAAAATGCACCACAGGCAGTGTGGAGGAGAGAAACCTTAGAAGGGCCATTCAAGGGGGGATCTCCCTTCTTAGATGTCGGTGATAGTAGTGTTGCAGACGGACAGTTGGTAAGCATGCACTCAAGTGTGTAGTGAAACACAGATGAGTGCATGCAATAGCAACTGAACATTTTGAAAGATTAAAGATGGAGCTGATAGCGAATCTATTTGAGGCACAGGGGCGGCGCAAAGAGGGTCACGTCCTCCCCGTCTTAATCACGGGACGTTCAACACTCCGGTCTTCACTACGAGACAGCCGGAGACAGGGAGACAGGAGGGCACGCAAAGAGGGTCACGTCCTCCCGGTCTTCATCACGGGACGTCCAGCACTCCGGTCATCACTACGAGACAGCCGGAGACAGGGAGACAGGAGGGCACGCAGAGAGGGTCGCATCCTCCCGGTCTTCATCACGGGACGTCCAGCACTCCGGTCATCACTACGAGACAGCCGGAGACAGGGAGACAGGAGGGCACGCAGAGAGGGTCGCATCCTCCCGGTCTTCATCACGGGATGTCCAGCACTCCGGTCATCACTCCGGGACAGCAGCTCGCAGGGAGACAGGGAGACGGGACAGGCGTTAGACAGCTCGCGTGATTGTGATGGGCGGACATAGCAATAGATACAAGTGGTAAGCATATATTGCTGCTGTCGGGACAAAACCTCATAACTCCATTTTTAATTATTATTTTTTTTATATAAATCAACTCCGTAGATCATCCTCCATATGTGTGTGTGGGTTTTACAAAGTTTAAACAATGGGAAAGCATTAAACCGATCATCTGTCTAAACCTCCTAACTCTATTCACCCTCAAATCTGTGTTCGTTTTTTTCATCTGCTGAAAAGTTGGGTTTTTGGAGTTATGAGGTTTTGTCCCGACAGCAGCGATATGTGAATAGAATAGATATATGAAGTAAGCATATTATGTGACTAGAATAGATATATGAAGTAAGCATATTATGTGAATAGAATAGAAGTACTTGACCCAGCAATGAAACCAAGTTGAACTTTAAAATCAGATATGGTAGTGAGGGCCTGCAGTTTCAACGTTTTTTGAAGTCCATTCCAGGCAGAGGGAGCAGCGAACATGAAGGACCTTTTCCCAAACTCCGTGCGGGTTCTGGGTACTGAGGCATTACTGTGCCCAGCTCCTACAGGGCAGTACAGTCAGAGACTCTGTGTAACGATGAGGAGACAGAGCAACGTGGCCGCTCCGAACGACGAAAGCCACAACGCTACAGATGACGGCAACACAGAAACCACTTGCTACAAAAACAAACGTAATCAGAGAAATTAAACGCAATGTGATTTTATGTTCCAGTAAACTATAATCAACTTAAAATCCTGAGGTTAATGTGACTTTTAAAAAGATGTTTAAAATGAATCGTGATCTCTGCAAAAAAAAGGGAAAAAAAGGCTGGGAATCGCTCAGTGAGTGGTTGTCAAGGTAACTAACGCCTCTGTATGCATAGTAGAAGCCGCTCTAATTGGAAATACATTTTCCCTTTTTGTCCAAATTAACCATCGTGTGTGTCGTCGGGCGTTGTCAGCGATTCAACAGTCGACTGCGAACATGGAGGAAAAAAACAACGACGGATTCTTAGACATGGACGGCTGGCTCCCCTTTCAAAGAGATTATTAGGGGTCAAGGTCTTTAGTTAGTGTTCAAGATTGCGGCAGTGAAGCGACTTCTCTTCTTTAGACACTGTTTCAGCCCCGGCCCTCTTCAAGTCTATCCTTGCTAAGAGACCACCCGCTTCAAGGACAGCTTCTTCTTCCCAACAGCCGTTCGGACCCTGAACTCCCTTGGCCCCCCTCCCCCCCCCCCCCCCCCCCCCCCCACCGTCCCCCCTTTACACCAACCAAGCTCCTGACCTGATGGACTAGACACTTCCGTGTGTTATGTTGTGTTGTATTTATGTATTTATGTATTTATTGTGTCATGTTGTGCTGTATTCATGTATTTACATTTACATTTAGTCATTTAGCTGTACGACAAGACATCAGGAAGGGCACAACTCTATCAGCTGAGTAACAATGTTCATAAAGTGTTGAGTGCTACAGTGTAGGTTAGTTTATTAGGACAAGTGCATGACAGTATGGTTAGTTAGGGTTAGATTATTATTATTTTTTTTTCAGATAATGGTTGAAGAAGTGCGTCTTTAGTCGACGGAGAAAGATTGGACGTGTTTCGGCTGCTGTCCTAACTGGGGTGGGCAGTTCATTCCACCATTGTGGGGCAAGGACTGAGAATAGGCGACTTCTCTTTGATGACCCTCCCGGAGCTCGGATAGGAGTAGGTCTGAGGCGGCCAGAAGATGCAGAGCGTAGGGGTCTTGAGGGTGTGTAGTTAGAGACCATTGATTTTATTTATTGCTGTTTCATGTATATCCAGAGGTTCAATACACTCTGTACCGAACACCAATACCACCAACCTGGTTGTGTGGCAATGAAAGTATCTCGTGTCTTGTTTGCTAATAGTGTGGATGCAGTTCCTTTCAGCTCAGTGTTTGGTGATATCATTTGGGTGATGATTGGGGAACATGTGTGCAGTGCACTCGTGCTGCTGGCCCACTATATATTATGCACTCAGAGCAGAGTACTACAGGAACCTGTTGTTGTGACACAGGATGTGGGAGAAAATGCGTCTAGAGTAGTGCGTGTGTGTGTGAGTGTGTGTGTGTGTGTGTGTGTGTGTGTGTGTGTGTGTGTGTGTGTGTGTGTGTGTGTGTGTGTGTGTGTGTGTGTGTGTGTGTGTGTGTGTGTGTGTGTGTGTGTGTGTGTGTGTGTGTGTGTGTGTGTGTGTGTGTGTGTGTGTGTGTGTGTGTGTGTGTGTGTGTGTGTGTGTGTGTGTGTGTGTGTGTGTGTGTGTGTGTGTGTGTGTGTGTGTGTGTGCGTGTGTGTGTGTGTGTGTGTGTGTGTGTGTGTGTGTGTGTGTGTGTGTGTGTGTCTGTGTGTGTGTGTGTGTGTGTGTGTGTCTGTGTGTGTGTGTGTGTGTGTGTGTGTGTGTGTCTGTGTGTGTGTGTGTGCGTGTGTGTGTGTGTGTGTGTGTGTGTGTGTGTGTGTGTGTGTGTGTGTGTGTCTGTGTGTGTGTCTGTGGTCGACAGAGACGTTTCACTTTCTCAGCGGCCTCCTGCACTGTTCCCTCTCTCTGCCTGAACAAACGTCTCACTGACCTAATTGCAGTTGTTGTGTCATCATGAGCCACTTTCACACGGCACTTAGCACTGCGTCCTGCTCTCTCATTGGTGCGTACTCCTGCCTGCCGGGTGGCTCTCATTGGTGGAGAAGTGGGCTAATCCTGCTTGTTGTCCCGCCCCGGGACAGGTTTAGTCCTGACTTTGTAGGATTAAGAACACATTTCTAAATCTTAGCCCTTGGCTAAATGGTACTTTATATAAAAAGAAAAAATCTTTTTAAACGGTTAACATAAACTTGGGCCAGCTCTTTTTTATACAGTAGTATAGTATAGTATAATATAATATAGTATAGCATAGCATAGCATAGCATAGCATAGCATAGCATAGCATAGCATACCATAGCATAGCATAGCATAACATAGCATCTACATAGCATAGCATAGTAGCCTGTAGGGCTGTCCCCGACTAAGGATTTGGATGGTCGACTATGATAGGCCAAAATTTGCCATTAGTCGACTATTGGTCGACTACTAATAATACAAAAATGTATTTAAAAAAAGTATAATATATTTTAAAACTTTTTTTTTTTTTTTTTTTTTTATTCCATTTGGGCTGTGGGGGGTGTTTAATGTCTGAAGGAGTCGACTGCAGGCTTCTTGTCCTCTGTGAAAGCATGCAATTGGTCCACTGATGGATACATCTTGATATTTGTCTAGTCTAGTGTGTTCATTAGACGGGTGAAATCCTCTTTCAGTGCCTCTGTGCCTGTTTTCTTAGGCAGTTAGCCTCTGGTATGGCCTCTATGCCTCTTTTCTTTTGGAAATAATGAAATCTTTTTTTTTTATAAAAATACTTTTTTTTGTATTCGACTAAGAGGTTGGCAGTCGACTACGGCACCTTTTGACCGTAGGGCTGACCGGGTCAGCCCTAGTAGCCTGTAGCATAGTATAGTATAGCATAACATACATAGCATAGTATAGTATAGCATAACATCTACATAGCATAGCATAGTAGCTTGTAGCATAGGGGAGCATGTCTATGTTCCCCGGGTCCCATGTTCCCCGCTTGATTGATTGATTGATTGATTGATTGATTGAACATTTTAGACCACCAGCCCTGATTCCAAACTCTAACCTTAACCAACTTCGAAAGAGGGCCTAAGCTTAACCAGTTCGAAACAAGGCGGACATTAATAATTAATAAAATAAAATAAATGTATAACATTTTCAATCTATTAATCAATCAAGCCGGGAACATAGGACCCGGGGAACATAGGGATGATCCCTAGCATAGTATAGCATAGCATCTATACATAGCATAGTATATTGTGGCGACCCTTAACTCCTAATTGCTCCCAATGTGCAGGTCGGCACCTTGCATGGTCGCCTCCGCCATCGGTGTGTGAATGTGTGAGTGAACGGGTGACTCTGAGGAACAGAATTGTAAAGCGCTTTGGATAAAAGCTGCTATATAAATGCACCATCGATCATTTTACCATTTATATTTGAGCATAGCATAGCATCTACATAGCATAGTATAGTAGCCTATATAGCATAGTATAGTAAAGCATAGCATAGCATAGCAGCGTATAGATAGTTTAGTATATTATAATGTAGTATAGAATGACCTAGTGATATAGTATAGTACTATTAGTACACACGGTGGTAGGCCCAGGGCCAGGGGTGGATAATTTTTTTTTGCTTTTTTCTTCATAGTTCTCTAACGTTAGTCTTTCTTTCCTCAACGTTCAATTCTATAACCACTTGACCGATACCCATCAATGCACAGTGCTCTAGCATGTTCTGACTGTGAACACCTAAAGCTGAGGCTCAGACCGACCGACCGTCCGTTTTAGATTTTTGGCTCATTTTCCCTTATGTTAGAATTTTTTTAATGTAAAAATAATGGTTGCAGATATAGAGGGGGGCGCCAAAACTGCACAGAATTTTTTTTTTTTAAATTAAAAAAATAATTTTTTTTTTTTTTTTTTTTTTTTTTTTTTTTGCGCCCCCCTCTGGGTGGCGCTCTAGGCGACCGCCTATATCGCCTGTAGGAAGGTCCGCCCCTGTGTGTGTGTGTGTGTGTGTGTGTGTGTGTGTACACTGCACACAATGGCTCCCCCGTGTGCTTGCTGGCCGTGTGTGTAGAGATGTACTGTATCGTGTTACACGTTTATTCTCTCAGCCCGCTCTCGGTCTCAGCTAAAGCACACAAGGCTCTTCAGCGACTCAGCTGCTGGGAGCCACGCGAGCGGCCTGTCCCCCTGTAGCCCCGCTCATCCGCCACTAGAGGGAGCAGTGCCACATTCTTTACCATGCCTGTAATGGCTTCTTCTTGTTGGTCAACCAGGTAGTGTCTTTAACACTCTGTACTGAGCTCTGTTAAGGAAGGACAGGACACACTCACTGAGAAACATTGCTTTATACTGAAAACTAGGGTAAGCCATTTTAAGTTTATTAGTGAATCTTAAAAGTGAGGAACCAGCTGACTTGATTAAAGGGGCGTGTTTAAAACGGCCATTTTGTTTAGTTAAGTGCCCCCATTAAGGGACTGTTTCCTGTTTACTAGTAGCAACTGATTTGCTGAGTGAGCCATTAAGAGCCTGCCCTGTTTAAAAGCAGAGGTCCAGACTGTGTTGAAATCACTCTGTACTGAGCTCTGTTAAGGAAGGACAGGACACACTCACTGAGAAACATTGCTTTATACTGAAAACTAGGGTAAGCCATTTTAAGTTTATTAGTGAATCTTAAAAGTGAGGAACCAGCTGACTTGATTAAAGGGGCGTGTTTAAAACGGCCATTTTGTTTAGTTAAGTGCCCCCATTAAGGGACTGTTTCCTGTTTACTAGTAGCAACTGATTTGCTGAGTGAGCCATTAAGAGCCTGCCCTGTTTAAAAGCAGAGGTCCAGACTGTGTTGAAATCACTCTGTACTGAGCTCTGTTAAGGAAGGACAGGACACACTCACTGAGAAACATTGCTTTATACTGAAAACTAGGGTAAGCCATTTTAAGTTTATTAGTGAATCTTAAAAGTGAGGAACCAGCTGACTTGATTAAAGGGACGTGTTTAAAACGGCCATTTTGTTTTGTTAAGTGCCCCCATTAAGGGCCAGGTGTTAAGACAGCACTAATTAGTGATAGAGATTTAAAGGCTTGCTGGTGTAGTGTCAGCGAAGCGGCGAGAAACGAAGAGGGACAAAGAGGAGGAGTTTTCCTGGAGTTCTCCGCCGAGGGACCCACCGATCCACCTAGTGCTAAGTACACCCTAGTCCTATCTTACACTCCACTCTGAAAAATCCTTTCCCTCCCACTCTGCTATTTCCCTACTTCCTCCCTGCCACTCTTGACAAGACAATGTGTCTCATACCTATATCCACAATCTGCTCCTCTAGAACAGACCTAACCCACCCACGGCAGTTTGCTAGCAACCCGGCTAATCTCTCCTACCCTCCTACAGCCACTAATACACCTGTCACAGTACGGGGAGGCTTATGGAATTGTCAATCAGCAGTCAAGAAAGCTGACTTCATTACTGCCTACGCCCATAGTCTAAATCTGCAGCTCCTGGCTCTAACTGAGACCTGGATAACCCCCAATAACTCATCAACACCTGCAGCATTATCTACAAACTATAACTTCACTCACACACCTCGACCTTCCAGACGGGGTGGAGGCACTGGCCTCATGACATCTCCTTCATGGGCTACAAACGTAACACCACTCCCAGAACTGTCACTCTCCTCTCTCGAATATCATGCAGTATCTGTCTCTAATCCTTTCAATCTCACCATTGTTACACTCTACCGCCCTCCAGGTACACTCGATCACTTCACAGATGAGCTGGACATGCTTCTTAGCTCCTTACCGGAAGATGGTACCCCTCTCCTTCTATTGGGCGACTTCAACCTGCCTGACTCATCTCAGTCAGTCATAGTAGTCTCCCTCCTACAATCGTTTGACCTGACTCCCACTGCCATGCCTCCCACCCACAAAGCAGGCAACTCCTTGGATCTCATATTTTCCCGTAACTCCAGCATCATTAACACCACGGTAACTCCCCTACATGTATCTGACCATTCCTTCATATCCTTCTCACTAACTCTCATGCTTAACCGAAAGGTCTTCACCCCAACTCAAACAGTCTCACTCAGACGCAACCTGCCCTCCCTATCCCCCTCTACCCTCTCCTCTGACATACTATCCGCTCTACCTTTGAGTGACACCTTCTCTGCTCTCTCCACAGAGATGGCAACCTCCACCCTCCTTTCAGCCCTTGCAACCTCCTTCAACAAGCTCTGTCCCCTCGTTGAGAAACCTGCCCGCCGTTCCCCACCCAGTCCATGGCTGACAGATCCAGTGAGAGAACAAAGACAGGTCCTGAGAGCAGCTGAAAGGAAGTATAGAAAGTCACGCCTCACTGCTGACATCGACACATATCACAACCTCTTGTTAACATTCTCCAAAACCATCACTAATGCCAAAGCTTCTTTCTTCCACCATAGGATGGAGGCCTCTGCCAAGAATCTTCGCAAACTGCATGCTACCATGTCCTCCCTCCTCACTCCCCCCCCACCCCCCCCTCCCTCATCTTTCTCTGCCGAAGACTTTGCGATCTTCTTTGAGGAAAAAGTGGAGAACATCCGCAGCTCCTTCTCCCAACCCCCACCCATTCCAAATGCTGAATCGAGAACCTCATCCTTCACTCTGTCATCTTTCTCTCCCATTACAGAAGCAGAGACCCTGACACTGGTAACGTCGAACCGTCCGACTACTTGCCAGCTGGACCAGCTACCCTCCCCACTCCTCCAGACCATAGCACCAGACATCCTCCCATTCCTAACTGCAACCATCAACTCCTCACTCAACTCGGGGGTGGTCCCCACCTCCCTAAAACAAGCCAGAGTCACGCCGCTCATAAAAAAACCAACCCTGAACCCTACCGTCATAGGCAACTACCGTCCTGTCTCTCTTCTCTCCTTCCTTTCTAAAACACTTGAACGTGCTGTATCCAACCAACTTACTGCTTATCTCTTACAGAATGACCTCCTAGACCCTAATCAGTCAGGCTTCAGGACTGGTCACTCCACAGAGACAGCCCTCATTGCGGTCACAGAGGCACTTCACTTAGCAAAAGCGAAAGGCCTCTCCTCTGTCCTGATTCTCCTAGATCTATCTGCAGCCTTCGACACAGTCAACCACCAGATCCTCCTTGCGGCCCTCGCAGGAATGGGAGTGGCTGGCTCTGCGCTGACATGGCTGTCATCATACCTCAATGACCGCTCCTACCAAGTGTCGGCCACCCGCCCCCTGCGGACGGGTGTCCCCCAGGGCTCGGTTTTAGGACCCCTTCTCTTCTCCCTCTACACTAAATCACTGGGTAACATTATCACGTCTCATGGCTTCTCCTACCATTGTTATGCCGACGATACTCAACTCTTCCTCTCCTTCCCTCCCTCAGATATCCACGTCTCTGAGCGGATCTCGGCCTGTCTGTCCGACATCTCCGCCTGGATGACGTCCAACCACCTCAAACTGAACCTAAGCAAAACAGAATTGCTCCACCTGCCGGCCAAATCCTCCCCCCTAACCGACCTTTCAATCACAGTCGAGAATGCAGCTGTGACTGCGTCCCCGACCGCCAAGAACCTTGGTGTTGTCCTCGACGACCAGTTGAACTTCTCTGCTCACATCGCAGCGACGACCAGAACCTGCCGATTCCTCCTGAGCAACGTCAGAAGGATCCGCCCCTTCCTGACAAAAGAAGCCACCCAACTCCTCGTCCAATCAACAGTCATCTCCCGCCTCGACTACTGCAATGCACTGCTCGCTGGCCTCCCGGCCACTGCCACTAAGCCTCTTCAACTCATTCAGAACGCAGCGGCCCGCCTGATCTCAAACCTACCGAAGTCGGCCCATGTCACCCCACTTCTTAGGGACCTGCACTGGCTCCCCATTGCTGCACGAATCCGCTTCAAGGCCCTCGACCTAGCATACCGTGCGGCAAAGGGAACCGCTCCCGCCTACCTCCGGTCAATGGTCTCTAACTACACACCCTCAAGACCCCTACGCTCTGCATCTTCTGGCCGCCTCAGACCTACTCCTATCCAAGCTCCGGGAGGGTCATCAAAGAGAAGTCGCCTATTCTCAGTCCTTGCCCCACAATGGTGGAATGAACTACCCACCCCAGTTAGGACAGCCGAATCACGTCCAATCTTTCGCCGTCGACTAAAGACGCACTTCTTCAACCATTATCTGAATAAAAAAAAATAAAAAAAATATAAAAAAAAATATATATATATATATATATATATATATATATATATAACCCTAACTAACCGTACTGTCATGCACTTGTCCTAATAAACTAACCTACACTGTAGCACTCAACACTTTGATGAACATTGTTGCTCAGCTGATAGAGTTGTGCCCTTCCTGATGGCTTGTCGTACAGAACTTGTAAGTCGCTTTGGATAAAAGCGTCAGCTAAATGACTAAATGTAAATGTAAAATGTAAACACGCACATTCCAAAAAAAAATCCAAAACGAGATACAAGGTATTATGAATTCAATTATAGGTTAATTTTTTAGCATCTGAAGCATCTAAAGAAAACATCAAAAGATAGATTCCAATACTCAAAAATAACTGAATTCTCACACTGATGTGGTTTAAAGAAACATGTATAACCTGCCACCTTCACCAAACATCCCTAGGCCTTCTCTTCCTGCTCATTATCCCACCTGAGATTCCAAAAGTCCCGCCCCCCACTCTCAACGTGCACTACCAGCCTTTGGACGCTAGGTGGGGTAGATGACTACAGAGGTGCAGAAACGAAATGTAAATAAACGATAGATACACTAAGAACACAATAGAATGGCTCCAACAATGCCGTGTTGGGTCATTTGATTTGAAGTAGATGAACATTGCATTTTGTTTTGGTCTATTATTGAGATAGACTATCACAGAGGAAGGTGGATGTTTTTGTATACAGTCTTGTATCAATGTTGTTTGTTTATTGGAAAGAGTACTAACTGTGAGCAATATATCACCTTTTATTATTGCAACAATTGGGTTGGCATTTAAATCAATAGCACTTTACAACGTATGCCTCACATTCACCCACTCACTCACACATTCACACGTGTCTGTTACGATGGAGTTCAAGTTTCTTTAATAGTTGTCATACAGAAGTACAGAATACTTTTGTACAAAATGCTTCTTACTGTTGCGCTCCAGAGGCTGTGCATGACAAGATAAGTATGAAATAAAAACATAGTAAAAATTAGAAGAAAAAAAAGAGGTCACAGTGTTCAGTTTAGACATATGTACAATGTTCGTAGACGTAGTTACCATACAATATACAATACTGTGCAGTGTACTAATATACAATACTATATAGTGCAAGGCATAAATGGACGAGGTGCAGTTTAGGTACAATTCACAGTAGGTGTACGAGTTGTAGTGCAAATCCTTTATCAATAAATATAAAGTGTAAGTGTGTTTGTGTGATCTAAGTGTGGAGAGTGGGTGCTGCAGTGTGTTGTTTGTTTGAGTGAGTGTGTGTGTGCGTGTGGGTGTGTGTGCTGTGTGCATTTGATGGTTGTTGCATAGTGATTATTGTTCGTTTAGCGATTATTGTTCGTTTAGCAGCCTGATGGCCTGGGGATAGAAGCTCCTTCTGAGTCTTTCTGTGCTCGCCTTAAGACTCCGGTATCGCTTGCCTGACGGCAGCAGTTCAAAGAGGCAGTTGTTCGGGTGGCTCGAGTCCTTAATAATTCTCTTAGCCTTCCCCTTGCACCGCTTGTTGTAAATGTTCTGGAGGGTGGGAAGCCCCCCTCTAATTGTGCGTTCGGCTGAACGTGTCACTCTTTGTAGTCTGCTACGGTCTTGTGCAGTGCTATTCCCAAACCAGGAGGTGATGTTGCCGGTCAGGTAGGTAGAATACAGTTTTGCAGAGAGGGAAAGGTATGGAGGAGGCAGAGACGAGGTTTGAAGTTTGGAGAGAGAGTTTACTGTAGAATCCAGTGCAATACAAAGAACAACAGAAACCACCTACTCAACAAATCAACAAACACTAACACTTACTATAGGAACAAAACAACAAACACTAACACTTACTATAGGATGACAGCACAATACGGCGTGGACAGGAAACGGGGAAGGAGACAGGAGGAATGTCGCCACAAGGAAGGGGGGACAGACAGACACCTAAATACCCTGACTAATTAACAAACAGAAACACCTGGCCAACACAGAACACAACAACCTGACAAACACAAAAGCAACTCATGACAACCCAACAGTACACCACATCACACAAGGGA
>NW_028171529.1:22500-32354 GCF_963971535.1 Notolepis coatsorum
AGGTCGTCCAGCACCGCGATGCCAAAGTAGCCTCGGGGGGTGAGCATGTCGGGCAGGGCGCTCCAGGAGTCAGTCAAGGGGCTGTAGGCCTCCGCACTACGCAGGGTGTGTCCACCGCCCACCCCTCCCACCTGAGGACAAGACACATGAGAGGAATGTTTTAGTGTGTGGCTCAGGCAGGCAGACACTGTATTAATCCATTTAGGGAAATGAGGGCATCACAGAAGCATTGAAAGTCAAATGATATATCTATAAAAATATCTAGTATAAAGCATTTGTCTCCGTGTGCACCTACTGCATAGACCTGTCCTCCATATGCAGCGACTCCCAGTCCTCCACGCCTGCTGCTCATGGGGGCGATCAGAGTCCACTGGTTGGTGTCTGGGCTGTAGCACTCAGCTGTGAGCAGACGCCAGCCACCACAGATGTAAACCTGTAATAAGAAAGAATATTTTAATTTAGTTTATATATTCCATTTGATTTCATTCTACTTTAATTGTCTGTTAATGTTGATGCACCAAAGGACCCTGACACATCTTTTGTATGTGCAAGCTTACTTGGCAATAAAGACATTTATGATTTCTGATCTAACGTTCCTTGTGTTCATCTAGCACCCTGTGTCCCTCAGTTCCACCCACCTTGCCCTGGAGGGCTGCTGCCCCGGCGTGGTGCCTGCGCTCCACCATGGGTGAGATCACTGTCCACTGGTTGGTTTCAGGCTCGTAGCGCTCGGCGGTGTTCAGGTACTCGTGTCTGTCCCCTCCCATGGCGTAGATACAGCCGTCCAACACCACCACGCTGAGCTGACTGCGGCGTGAGTGCATGGGAGCCGCCTGCAGCCAGCTGCGAGTGACGGGGTTGAACCTGCGCACACTGTTCAAATACTGTACGCGGTTTCTGCCACCGACGCAGTAGACCAGACCGTGGAGATAAGCAATGCCGTGGTACCACCGGGGACTCTCCCCCTCAACGCTCACGTCCATCCATCCACCGGCTCGGATATCGTAAGCCTCCATGGTCAGGATGCCGCCACCGCAGCCTCCAATGGCCAATAGGACCTCCTGGGGCAGGCGTGGGCGGGTCAGGGGGTTTGGGAGCCTGTCGGAGCCAGGGGGGTTCAGGACGCTGAGGATGAGGGGCCTGCAGTCGTGGCTGTCCCTCACCACAGGGTTGTTCTGGACGTTGTTCAGGAAGTAGTCAGGCCTCATCAAGCCCATGCGAACCTGGGAAGAGACAAGCAGACAGCGGGTACAATTTAGACATCGGTTGTAGACGGCTTCTGTAGCTAGGGAACAGTTTGGACCCAAATGTTTGAGAACCACCGTACTAGGGAACCTAGTGTTGTTTTAATGTAATGCACAGTATAAATGTTTTTATTTTCTTTTATTTTCATACATAAAACAGAACATAACAGTACAACAATAATAATAATAATAATAATAATAATAATAATAATAATAATAATAATAATAATAATAATAATAATAATAATAATAATAATAATAATAATAATAATAATAATAATAATAATAATAATAATAATAATAACAATGGCATCAGCGACGACAACAATAATAACAGTAACATGAATCATAATGACCTTGACAAGAGACAGACAAACAAGAAAAAGTTAAATAATAAAAATTTAAATAAAAATAAATGTGGCTCAGGCACTAGCAACCATGTTTGTGTATCCGTAATACAATTAGTTACCTTGGGCAGCAGCAAAGGGATGTGTGTTTTACGCTCCTCACGGGAGTGGTCGATCCAACGGAGAACGGCCTCGAACACCGTCTCCTCGATCTTCACGTTCAGGTCATCCCTCTCGATGATGTCCACCAGTTGCTGCGGGGACAGCTCCACAAACTCCTGTGAGACGTGCAACACCTCCTCAAAGTGGCACACGATGAAGAGATGGGCCTTGCGCCTCAGGTCAGGGCAGCAGTAGATGTCCGTGAACCTCCAGAAGCTGACACAGTTTTCCAGAGACAGCTGGCCTTCTAGGAAGTCAGAGCACGCTCCTACTATGCCAGTGACGCGAAGCTGGTCTGCAGCCACCAGAAGCTCTTCCACGTTCTCTGCTGTCACCAGCACAAAGCGTGTGTAGGAGTACTCTATGATGAGCTGCATCATACCCGGGGACACCCCAGGGATAGTGTGGACTGCGTTCTCTGAGTCGCTCCAGCGAGTGAAGAGGGCTCTGTGGGACGCAGAGTATAGAGATATCTGATGAGTAAACAGTAAGCAACATTCTGTCCTGTGTAGTAATTTATTTTCACTGTAGAAGTATAGGGTCTTAGCACAGTAGAAGTATAGTATATTTTTAGAGTAGAAGTACAGTATAGTATCTGTTTACAGTAGAAGTACAGTATAGTATATGTTTACAGTAGAAGTACAGTATAGTATCTGTTTACAGTAGAAATGCAGTATAGTATATGTTTACAGTAGAGGTACAGTATCATATCTGTTTACAGTATAAGTGTAGTATAGTATATGTTACAGTATAAGTACAGTATATTATCTGTTTACAGTATAAGTACAGTATATTATATGTTTACAGTATAAGTACAGTATATTATCTGTTTACAGTATAAGTACAGTATATTATCTGTTTACAGTAAAAGTACAGTATGGCATCTGTTTAGGGCAATTCCATGCAAATGTCAACCTCACCATGACAAAATTAAAATAACATGATCATAACCAAACCAATTTCAAATGTATCATCAAGGTCTATACTTTGAAGTACAAAATAGATTTGATCGTAATATTTATGAGAATGCATGTTTTTTCACACTACAGAAGGAGACACAATGATGTAAAAATTTATTTTTTGATTAACCTAATTGTATGACTTTCTGAATGGCCAGAATGGCAAAAAAAAGAATCAACAGATATTTTTCTAACCTCAACTTTGGTCATGAAGGGCTGTTGTATCAATATGTGAATCAATTATGTACTTTGTGTCTTTCCATTGGCAGGTGAAGCATGCTGTTATAATGCCTCTTTATGGGACAGCGAATGTAACATCCATAACGTTTTCCAGGAAAAGTTGTCATAAAATTTGCATCTGGAATGCAATGTCAACCAAACTTCCTAAGCAAAGCTAACTTTTATAAAGATGACATATTAGCAACAATTAGTCATTCTGGTCTTTTTGTTTGAAGTATAATTTACACATTTTAGTTACACTTATTGAGATAAAGATGAGCCTGCAATAAGAAATGTTTTGACCTTTTGGATTTTGAGATAGGTGACAAAATACACAGCGTTATGGATGTTACGGAAATTGACAAGCTTTTCGGACACACTGAACACATGATGAAAACTCTGTGAATATCTTTTTCAAAGAATAACATGTTTACTATCACTTTGTAGGGAAGGGTTTGAGGTACCCAAAAAAACCTGGCATTTCCTCTCAAGGAATGAATCACAACATTTTTGCGTTATGGATGTTACACGTCTGAAATAGACAAAAAACACTATCAAAAATGTGTGTTGTTAAGTCCGATTATGACCCCTTTGTTTGATTTAAATCAGAAGTATTTTATGACTCCTTGTTAAAATCCAATATATTTCCAGACACAACTTTTTCACACATTGTTGGTCTATCTAGGCAGAGCAGTGTCCACGTTAGCCTACTGCTAATCGGCTGCTGTCGGCCATCTCCCCCTCGCGTCTGCTCAGCCTACATGTGTATTTGTTATTGTTTTGCCGAGTATCGTGACAAGAAACCCACCCCAAAAAACACAGAAACCCCAAATGAAACCAAACATAAAGTAAATTAGTATTATTCCAGGGACGACATTTCAAGACAGGCCCCAGGAATGAAGGATGCAGTGACCATAAGAGAAGGAGTCAAGCAGAGGGTTCAGAAACGCCACATGTCCATGTCCCTTATGGAGGCTTACCGCTGCACTTCCAACCAAAGAGGACAAGTCCTGGGTCAGTTTTGATCAGATTCGTGAACACCTCAATCCTCACATGGATAACAGAGGGAGATACCATTTCTCTGAACCAGTTCAGGCAGAATGAATTGGACTTGATTTTTTATAACTTTCTTTTTCATGGTGAGGTTGACATTTTCATGGAATTGCTCCAAAACTCATTTTCTGATTTAACTGATATTAATATTGCTGTTCTCTGTATAGAAAACACTTTTTTATGTTTATCAAATAAAGAGCAATTTTCCAAAAACCTTTTGTAATTTATTTTCAGAAGTGACTGATATTTTGAAACTATTTAAGACAAAAAAAAAGAAAAGATTTGTGATGTCACAGTATGATGTCATAATAGAACATTCTAGAACATTTGTGATGCCACAGTATGATGTCATAATCGAGATTCTAGAACATTTGTGTTCTATATATATTCAATCATTCTCTCAGCATTTCCTGGCATTTTTTCAGACTACAACATGAATCCAGACTGGTTTGACCCTCAAAATGGTCCACCGAAGTCAAACACATGTGGGTAAAGCCCTATTTTAGTGTTTAGTGTTTTTTGTCTATTTCAGACGTGTAACATCCATAACGCAAAAATTTTACATCCATAACGGCACTTTTTTGTGATTCATTCCTTGAGAGGAAATGCCAGGTTTTCCTGAATGTGTTTTTTGGGTACCTCAAAGCCTTCCCTACAAAGCGATAGTAAACATGTTATTCTTTGAAAAAGATATTCACAGAGTTTTCATCATGTGTTCAGTGAGTCCGAAAAGCTTGGGCAATTCCAACGTTATGTATGTTACATTCAGAGAGAACATTGGAAACTTAACTTAACATTGACAAGGCATCGATTTGAATTGGAAGTATAATTTACACATTTTAGTTACACTTATTGAGATAAAGAGCCTACAGTAAGAAATGTTTTGACCTTCTGGATTTTGAGATAGGTGACAAAATACACAGCGTTATGGATGTTACGGAAATTGACAAATACTAACCAAGCTAACCTGAACCAAACTAACCTGAACCAAGCTAGGCTGAACCAAGCTAACCTGAACGAAGCTAAACGTACCTGAAATAGTCACTGCAGTCACACAGGAGGGCCTTGTGGGCATTAAACTCAGTGCTGTTGACTTTAATAACCACATCACAGAGCCTTCCCTCCAGATGCAGCTCATTAAGGATTGTACAGGACATTGTTTCCTTTTCCATGTGGTGATTTTAAATTGTATCTACAGAATATATTCAAGTTTACAGACGAGTAGCCGGAAACAACAAGTGATATCTTCACTTGGTCTTCTGAGATCTGAGATCTTCTGAGAGAATTGTTATACTGTACACAAATGTTCTAGAATGTTCTATTATGACATCATACTGTGACATCACAAATGTTCTAGAATGTTCTATTATGACATCATACTTGTTTGTTTGTTTGTTTATTTACACATATAAAAACAATTACATATATAATACAATATAATCCACAAGGGATGTGTAGGAGAATTGCCTAAAAACCCTCTAGGGGCTTGCATGTGGCATTCACCAAGAAGCTAAATTACATTATATCAAGATAAAACTCTTCCAATCTTAATAACAGTGCTTGTGACCACAACTCGGCCCGCCCCCTTCTCGTCTAGACGTTCTAGATTTTTTTTTTTTTTTTTTTTCACATTATTATAAATTGAATGTATAAGTACTTGTTTACTATAAAAACGAACAGTTAGAATATCTAAAATAGTATCATTCCTTTGTTTAAAAATTGGTTGTTCACAGACTTTATTTCAATGAAACAGGGGCATAATTACTGTATTTGCATGTGAATCAAACCCGCAGAGATTTACATTGGGGGAGTGTTAGAGCGACGCACTGGCTGTCTGTTTACACTTTCAATGGGATTATCATTACGTTGCAGCAGCTGCACTCTGGATCAGAAAGAGATGAATGCATCGGATCTAATGAACGAGTACATGAACTTTGTTAAACCAGTTGATTCAGTCTCGGCTCACCGGTGAAAACACCGCGCTATTCAACGGAATTAACTATGAGATCGGTCGAGATGCGTCTGCATGGGTAAGTTTAAGAATGTTTGTTTACAGTAGCAGCCAACTCTTTACAATTCCGCATCTTTGATAAAACTACACCAAGTTTTTCTGCCGACCACAAGTCCAACCATGTCACGTTTATTGTGTTATTACGACGAGCCCATGCTACATTAACGTTAGCGTTAGCTAGCTAGCTAGCTAGCCACACAGCCATGTAAGTTAAAGTTGCTAACGTTATATTGATAGCTATTGTTTCAGATAGCAAGGTGGAGAGCTGTAAACAAGACGAAAGTGTATGGATGCAGGGTCCATGTGTGTGTGTGTGTGTGTGTGTAATAACAACAAGTTTATAATCTCAGCACTGTATCTGTATCTCTGTGTGTGTGTTGGGTCTTGAGGGGGTTGATTGAAAATGTTATTAACAGATTGCAGAATGGGTACAGTACAATACAGCTCAATACACACAATTGTTAAGGGGATGCAGACCAGAGAAAGACTTTCGTCTTGTTTACATCAGGGTCCCCCATTTTCAATTCATCATAACATTGACATACATGACATACAGGTAGACAGTACTGCTACATCAGTGTCTAAGAGAGGTGATGAGCATCAGATAGCAAGGTGGAGAGCTACATAACATTAGGTTGTGGTGGCTAGGAGGGATATGAGAACTGTGTGTGTGTGTGTGTGTGTGTGTGTGTAACTAGGAGGGATATGAGCACTGTGTGTGTGTAACTAGGAGGGATATGAGCACTGTGTGTGTGTAACTAGGAGGGATATGAGCACTGTGTGTGTGTAACTAGGAGGGATATGAGCACTGTGTGTGTGTGTAACTAGGAGGGATATGAGCACTGTGTGTGTGTAACTAGGAGGGATATGAGCACTGTGTGTGTGTAACTAGGAGGGATATGAGCACTGTGTGTGTGTGTGTGTAGTTTAAGATGCTGCATCATCACCTCTTAACCACTGAGTCCAGCTAGTTTAAGATGCTGCATCACCTCTTAACCACTGAGTCCAGCTAGTTTAAGATGCTGCATCATCACCTCTTAACCACTGAGTCCAGCTAGTTTAAGATGCTGCATCATCACCTCTTAACCACTGAGTCCAGCTAGTTTAAGATGCTGCATCACCTCTTAACCACTGAGTCCAGCTAGTTTAAGATGCTGCATCACCTCTTAACCACTGAGTCCAGCTAGTTTAAGATGCTGCATCACCTCTTAACCACTGAGTCCAGCTAGTTTAAGATGCTGCATCACCTCTTAACCACTGAGTCCAGCTAGTTTAAGATGCTGCATCACCTCTTAACCACTGAGTCCAGATAGTTTAAGATGCTGCATCACCTCTTAACCACTGAGTCCAGCTAGTTTAAGATGCTGTATCATCACCTCTTAACCACTGAGTCCAGCTAGTTTAAGATGCTGCATCACCTCTTAACCACTGAGTCCAGATAGTTTAAGATGCTCATCACCTCATGACATGAGGACCGTGCGTATGTGCAACTAGGAGGGACATGAGGACCGTGTGTATGTGTAACTAGGAGGGACATGAGGACCGTGTGTATGTGTAACTAGGAGGGACATGAGGACCGTGTGTATGTGTAACTAGGAGGGACATGAGGACTGTGTGTGTAACTAGGAGGGATATGAGGACTCTGCGTGCCCCCCTGTCTTCGGAGGTCTCGTAGTGGTGACCGGAGTGCCGGATGTCCCGCGATGATGTCGGGGAGTTCGCGACCCTCTCTGCGCCACCCCCCTTCCCCCTGTCTCCGGCTGTCCCTGAGCAACGACCGGAGTGTTGAATGTCCCGTGACTAAGACGGGGAGGACGTGACCCTCTTGCGCCGCCCCTGTGCCTCAAATAGATCCGCTATCAACTCTATCTTTAATCTTTCAAAATGTTCAGTTGCTATCGCTATTAGCTCTATCTTTAATTTTTCAAAATGTACAGTTGCTATTGCATGCACTCATCTGTGTCTCACCACACACATGAGTGCATGCTTACCAACTGTCCGTCTGCAACACTACTATCACCGACATCTAAGAAGGGAGATCCCCCCTTGAACGGCCCTTCTAAGGTTTCTCTCCTCCACATTGCCTGTGGAGCTTTTTTTTCCCTATTGTTAGGTTTTAGTGAGTTTTTCCTTACCTTCGCGTGGGGTATGTCTGGGAGTGCTTGCATTCTTTCATTTATTTGCATTCATCTAAAAAATGTTTGGACCCTATGGTGTTCTTGTTCTGTTCTTGACTTATTGTTATGTTGTCTTCTTGACTTGTTTAAAGAAGACCTGTACGGCCCATGGGGACATTAACGTGTGTTGTCGGGCCCTATAAATAAATTTGATTTGATTTGATTTGACTGTGTGTGTAACTAGGAGGGATATGAGCACTGTGTGTGTGTAACTAGGAGGGATATGAGGACTGTGTGTGTGTAACTGTGACACTGACATCCATCACTTCAATCATACATTATTTTATTATTTATGCATCAGAGAATGGCCCATGCCACTGAGTGAGGACTTTGTTGCTTTTTCTCGTTGTGACATAGATTTAACAATAATTCTGCTTGCAGCTTGATGTGTGTATCAGGGCTAGAAGTATACAGTGGATGTTTTTGCATGCTCATTAATGTTCCAATATCATTCAAGATACTCGAGTATTCCCATATGAGTTGGTGCATCATGTAAATGACATATCCTGTTCCCCACATCCCGTATATGACCACTGCGGACACAAGTCAATGTACTGAGGTATTGCATTGTGTTCAGCGTGAGTTCCATTTCCATGGTAATTCTTATAATATTTTGTTTATCATGTATAGATAGATAAGATAGATAATTCTGAAGGCCTTCTTCTACGAGACTGACAAACAGTTTCTACCGGCCATCAGACTCTTGAATGCCTCATATTGAAAAGTGATGTGATTTAATGTTCTATGCCTTATCTTGACTTTGTCTATTTTGCTGCTATCTATTTTATGCTCATTTTATGCTTATTTTATGCCTGCACTTTATGCATTGCTCTTGGTCTGCCAATTTTTGTGCTCATTTTATGCCTATTTTTATTTTATTTTATTGATCCTTTATTTATCCAGGAATGTCCCATTGAGATACAAGATCTCTTCTTCCAGGGAGTCCTGACCAATGTCTTTTTTCTATACTGCTGTGAAGCACTTTGAGCTGCAATTCTTGTATGAAAGGTGCTATACGAATAAAGTGTACTATTATTATTATATTATATTATGAATGTGCATGTGAATGGTGGACTAGTGCAACAGTTCTGGTACAGCGGCCCACCGGTTCCTCTCCGCCACTAATGTCTCTGCTTGCTCACGTTGAAATTGAAAGAGCTCGTTAGACCAGTAATGGACTAAACTGAGACGGAGAGTGGAAAGCTGACTGTCTGTTGGAGTATATGGATTTTCTCGCGTTACACAAATGACACATTGTGAAACGATGCCCGTTTAAAGGGGGACTCCGCTGCGAAACAATTAATTTGGCTCATTTGGTAGAATGTGATTCACCCGTATATACGAATGTGTTTATGTGGACCGAACAACGCATCTGCCTTGTAGAATCCTCGTTTTGGATATGTACAGTATGTGTTTGTATGTATAGTGTGTAGATACATGTATGTATTTAGCCTTAGAATGATTTATATTTATAATAGTTAAAGAGGGAACATTTTCAATAATAATAATTGGTCAATATATCTGCTGACAAGATATTTTTCATATATGGTAAACTATTATTGTCAATATATATATATATCTATATATATATATATATATATATATATATATATATATATATATATATATATATATATATATATATATATATATATATATATATATGTGTAAGAATGTTAGGA
>NW_028171528.1:2500-11280 GCF_963971535.1 Notolepis coatsorum
AGAGAGAGAGAGAGAGAGAGAGAGAGAGAGAGAGAGAGAGAGAGAGAGAGAGGAGAGAGAGAGAGAGAGAGAGGAGAGAGAGCGCGTGAGAGAGAGAGAGAGAGAGAGAAGAGAGAGAGAGAGAGATAGAGAGAGATAGAGAGAGATAGAGGGATAGAGAGAGAGATAGGGATAGAGAGAGGAATAGAGAGAGGAGAGAGAGAGGAGAGAGAGAGAGAGAGAGAGAGAGAGAGAGAGAGAGAAAGAGAGATAGAGAGAGAGAGAGGGGGAGAGAGAGAGAGAGAGAGAGAGAGAGAGAGAGAGAGAGAGAGAGAGAGAGAGAGAGAGAGAGGTGAGCGACACACGGTTACGGCGGGCACAGGGAGAGCACCTGTCTGCTTTAGCGTGACAGAATGAATTGATGTCTATGAAATGCAGGATGCAGTGAGCTATGTCAGAAACATTACTCACCATGCCAGCCGCTAGCTCTGTCTGTCTGCCCTCCAGCCGTAATTATCTGTCAATCCCACCCCGCAAACACCAAATCACTATGCAAACAAGAGGGCTGTGGAGGAGAGGAGGAGGGAGGGAGGGAGGGAGGAGAGAGGGAGGGAAGGAAGGAGGGGGACGGCATCGGGAGGGGGGCCTGTGTCAAGAAGTCAAACGTGGAGGCAATTGACAACTGCATGATACAGGAATACTGTTTCTACAAGGAGGGAGGGAGGGAGGGATGGAGGGGAGGGGGGGGGAGAGGGGGGGGAGGGAGGGGAGCGAGGGAGAGAACCGGGGAGGAGGAGGAGGGAGGAGAGAGCGGAGGGAGAGGAGCGGGTCGAGTCAAATCGGGTGAAATTCGAAAGGCGATTGACAATGTTCCAGTTTCGTCACGTGAGCGCGCGGTGCGGACGGATAGACGAGCGGAGGAGGAGGAGGAGGAGAGAACACGGAGGAGAAGAGAGAGGAGGAGAAGAGAGAGAGGAGAAGAGAGAGGAGGAGAGAGAGGAGGGAGAAGAGAGAGGAGGGAGAAGGAGCAGTTTACGAGGTGACACCAGAGACAGTCTGCAGTAAAGAGGAGAGAGCAGTTTACGAGGTGACACCAGAGACAGTCTGCTGTAAAGAGGAGAGAGCAGTTTACACGGTGACACCAGAGACAGTCTGCTGTAAAGAGGAGAGAGCAGTTACACGGTGACACCAGAGACAGTCTGCTGTAAAGAGGAGAGAGCAGTTTACACGGTGACACCAGAGACAGTCTGCTGTAAAGAGGAGAGAGCAGTTTACACTGTGACACCAGAGACAGTCTGCTGTAAAGAGGAGAGAGCAGTTTACACGGTGACACCAGAGACAGTCTGCTGTAAAGAGGAGAGAGCAGTTACACGGTGACACCAGAGACAGTCTGCTGTAAAGAGGAGAGAGCAGTTTACACTGTGACACCAGAGACAGTCTGCTGTAAAGAGGAGAGAGCAGTTTACACGGCGACACCAGAGACAGTCTGCTGTAAAGAGGAGAGAGCAGTTACACGGCGACACCAGAGACAGTCTGCTGTAAAGAGGAGAGAGCAGTTTACACGGCGACACCAGAGACAGTCTGCTGTAAAGAGGAGAGAGCAGTTTACACGGCGACACCAGAGACAGTCTGCTGTAAAGAGGAGAGAGCAGTTTACACGGCGACACCAGAGACAGTCTGCTGTAAAGAGGAGAGAGCAGTTTACACGGTGACACCAGAGACAGTCTGCTGTAAAGAGGAGAGAGCAGTTTACACGGTGACACCAGAGACAGTCTGCTGTAAAGAGGAGAGAGCAGTTTACACGGTGACACCAGAGACAGTCTGCTGTAAAGAGGAGAGAGCAGTTTACACTGTGACACCAGAGACAGTCTGCTGTAAAGAGGAGAGAGCAGTTTACACGGTGACACCAGAGACAGTCTGCTGTAAAGAGGAGAGAGCAGTTTACGAGGTGACACCAGAGACAGCCTGCTGTAAAGAGGAGAAGGATCACTGTGCTACTTTTAAACGGGCAAATCTGTAACACTTTAGTTATTGCGGCAATAACTAAACTTTCTACAAAACAAACATATTCAGAGAAAATAATAATAAAATGTGATTTCACGGCCGAGTGAAACCGTCGTTTACCGCACGTCGAGGTGCAAAATGTTTTGAAACGTTTTTGAAGCTGTTAAAAATGTATAATAATCTCTGCCAAAATAAAGGGCAGAGGGGAATCGCACGGCGAGCGGTTACCATGGTAGCCGAGGATTCTGGGTAGAAGAAGCACAGGAGAGCCGTAACCGTCGTCACGTGAGAATCCATCTCGTGGGGCGTTTTGGAGTCATGGCGGATGATCAAAGTGTGAGAGAAACCCACCGAAACTCCCGACTCCGCCGACGGAGTGAACGTGGCGAGAGATATTCGTGCGGCTAAAGTAAGGTTCTTTAAATGTGGACGTTAATTTATCCTAACTGGAGGCCCTCGGCCTTCAGATCGGGCGGGAGGCGCGCGGTCCAATTAAAAGTTAGGCGTCCAGCTCGACTTGGACAAAATAATTGATTGATTTGGAATCAAAGCAGCCTGAGGGCGAAAAAAATAACTGTAGACATGAAAGGATCTGTGGTGTGAATGTCCCCCAGGTGAGTCTGGTCCAATCAGAGCAGCTCGTTCAGGCTTCAGTCTCTGGACCAATCGGAGCAGCTCGTTCAGGCTTCAGTCTGGTCCAATCAGAGCAGCTCGTTCAGGCTTCAGTCTGGTCCAATCAGAGCAGCTTGTTCAGGCTTCCGTCTGGTCCAATCAGAGCAGCTCGTTCAGGCTTCAGTCTGGTCCAATCAGAGCAGCTCTTTCAGGATGCTTTGGATGCAAATTAATCATTCAGATAATGATAACATAATCGTCAGATTAATTGATTAGACAGATAGATGGAGGTAGACAGACAGACAGACAGATGTATTGAGGTAGACTGACAGACAGACAGACATACAGACAGACAGACAGACATACAGACAGACAGACAGACAGACAGACAGACAGACAGACAGACATACATAATGACAGACATACAGACATACATACAGACAGACAGACAGACAGACAGACAGACAGACAGACAGACAGACAGACATACAGACAGACAGACATACAGACAGACAGACAGACAGACATACAGACAGACAGACATACAGACAGACAGACAGACAGACAGACAGACAGACAGACAGACAGACAGACAGACAGACAGACAGAGCCAGGGAGATAGATATAGAGGTGTTGTGTGTGTGTCATAGAGACAGACCGACAGACCGACAGACAGACAGACAGACAGACAGACAGACAGACAGACAGACAGACAGACAGACAGACAGACAGACAGACAGACAGCAGCTCTGCTCAGGGAGACTTGGAGTGTGAAAAGGCTTTTCTCAGATTGCTTTTCGCTATCGTCTCTACAGCCTATCACAGCGGATATAGCAGGATAGACACGCTGCATTTAGAAACACTCTCCCACCTCCTTACTCACTCCTTCCCTATCTCTGCCCCTCCTCAGTCTATTCCTTCCTCTCCGCCGGATTTCAGACCATTTCATCCGGTTCTGGTCCACTTGCTGTAGGCGGGGGGGAGATTTAGTTTCCAGTCCACCTTTTAGATAGAGGCTCAGAGCGGAGGTGCTAGCAGAGGTTTAAATGAATACAAAGCTATGATGGAGCGTAGTGGTTCAGTCCAGTGTTGTTGTCATGTGTTTCTAATACAGTCTGCATGGGCAGGTAGAAGTCGAATGAGAGATAATGTGTAGAGTAAATGTTTTTTATTATTATTATATATACATTTTAAAGCTTCTTTAAAGCAACACACGTCAACATTATGGGAAATGCGCTTGTCAAGAAGATACTGATATATGTAACATTTATTCTCTGTGCGTTCAGTAGAAAGGTATCGGGCTGCAATGCAAGTGAATGAAAGCGTCAGGGCTTCAGATTTAAAACATTGATTATTGATTAGAGGGCTTCAGACTTAAAATTATTTCACAAATCAGGGGGAAACATCTATATAATTATAAACATGCTGGGCGGCCGGGTAGCGCAGCGGAATACGCGTCTGTCTACCACCACAGAGAGAGTGGGATCGAATCCAGCTGTCAGCGTTGCCTCCGGCTTGGCCGGCCGTCATACTGGCTCAATTGGCAGAGTCAGCGGGAGTGAAGTCGGTGGGGTGGTAATCTGGTCGTTCTAAACAGTGACTCCTACAGGTCGGTCAGGGCGCCTGCACAGTGAGGAAGGGGGATGGTGAGGGTAGTGTGAGCCTCCCACACGTTACACCTCGCCAATGAGAGTCCGCGCTGGCAGGTGAAAAAGAAGGGGACATGTATCGGAGGGGACATGCGATAGTATCTATCAACCCTCCCTAGACCGACCAGTGGGGGGGCACATGCGAGCAACGACCATGAAGGGGAGGGGGGAATTGGCACGACTAAATTGGGATGGGAGAAGACCACAGAAAAACAGGAGGAGAAAAAGTGGATAAAAAAAAGAATTATAAACAATATGTTGCATGTCTATATTTTTCCACGACTCTCCAAAATAGTCTCGCGACCCTCTTCTCAACCCCAGGTTTGAGAACCACAGCCACTGTTTGCTTCCAAACTAATGAACCACTTTGTCACTTTTAAACTACCTTTTTTGTCCTCAACTAAACTAAACCAGACTACAGTCAAACTAAAGACCCACAACCGAAAAATAAACCACTCTGAATGCACCCGCTGTGTACACGTTCCCCTCCTTCCTTCGAGTCAATCTGTTTTCTCTTTATCAAATTTCCGTTGTTTTTATAGGCTCCTTTTTAATTATCCAACCATAAACAGCTTCTGCTGTTGCGGCGTATGCCTGCGTTAGCGGTGGTGAGGTTTAAAGACGTGTTTATAGGCCAGATAAACACGCTCTCAGAGGAAGAGACAGCAGGTGACGGACCAGACGACTGACCTCTGCTAGCTGTAAACAGTGATGGAGATAAACCTGCTTTGTTATGAGCTACGTGTTTCCTACTGAGGGGAGAATAGAATGGAATATGTAGAACAGAATAGAATGGAATATAACTAAGACGAGGCTGGTTCACAGTTACTCAGCACTGAGAGACAAGGCTACGTAAGGTACTTGAGTAATTGTACTTCGTTACAATACTTAAGTACTGTTTTTTGGGGACTTGTACTTTACTCGAGTATTATTAGGTTTGTATACTTTGTACTTTTACTCAATTACATTTCAGAGAAAAAAATAACATGCTTTTTACTCCTTACATTTAAAATGCAGACCCACAAAGTACAAAGTACAAATCTTGCAGGTCCAACCATTTTAATTAGTATAATTGTTTCTCTGGCCGAACTAACGTTAACGTTATTAATCCTGCGGCCACGCTTTATTTAAAAACAGCCAATCGAATCCCTGTCATCAATGGAAAATGAACCCGCCCATACCCATGCTGATTGGTCCTTGTGCAAGACTAGAAAGTGGGGATCTTTGATTAAACACCTGCTATCAGAAGAATAGACAGTCAGAAAAAAATGTTACTTTTACTTTTTAGTACTTAAGTACATTTAAAAGTAGAAACTTTTAGACTTTTACTCAAGCGTGATTTTAGCCAGATACTCTGACTTTTACTTGAGTACGATTTTGAGACTTTCACTTAACCTCTTCCGCCCGTGCGGTCCGTCGGCGGACCGCAAATTACATCTGGTCATAAATCAATAATCTCCAGATTGTTCTATAAAAGTAGCGTTTTTATTTTCAAACGTATTCAAGTATAAACATCATAACCATGTCACAACATCATTTATAATGTATATTATCATCAATACGTTAGTTTAGGAATAGGTTAAAGTGTTATTAGATAGATTTTCCTTCTCGAAATGTCAATGTTATTTCGCGAGAGGAGACCATTTTGGAACACCTTGAATCATGGGAATTGTAGTTTTTTTGTGGCTATTTTGTAGCGGACATCCAGAGCTCTGGATCTGCGTTGGAATTTTTCAAAACTACACTTCCTGAAAGGTTCTATGGGGTTCAAGGTGCATAGTTATGTATGCATTATATTAATAACTCTTATTATTCGGGATAATATACCACAACATGTAACGTTATTGACAAATATTGAAACGCAGTTAGTTTCTCTTCCCTATTGTTAGCATGCAGCAGCAATTATATCTGAAATTAGTTTCAAAACGGTGGTGAAAATAAAAATAGATTACAGTAGATTTCATTATCTGTTCTTATTCACACCTGGTGATACTAAATCCAAATTGAACTCGGGCATTTGAAAGAAAATATATCTATATATATATATATATATATATATATATATATATATATATATATATATATATATATTAGAGCTGGGTCGTTAACGGCGTTAACGTGCTGCGTTAACGCTATACTAGTATCGCGCGATAATATAATTAACGCATTAATCTAAAAAAAAAAAAAAGATTTTTTTTTTTTTTTTTACATTTTTTTTTTTTTACCTTTATTTACCCAGGGTAGGTTCGCTGAGCACAGATGCTCTTTTTCAGGAACGCCCTGCTTCACATTCACACAGTTCCATTCACACCTGGGAGCTGCCCAGTACAACCACAGTTGACACCATTGGCCACTGAGCAACTCCACTGGAGCAGTTGATTCAAGCCATGTCACATAGTTCAAGTTTGAAATGATTCTTTCTGTTTTGCTCCTGAGAGTGCTAGATACTGTACTGTACTGGTAATATTATTTATTTGTGTTAACTTCTGAATAAAACAACTTATTAAACACAAGTACATCTTATTGAACATTATTTTGATATTTCATTACCAATTATCATAGCAAAACAGCTTTTTCAAACAGTCTGTAATGCATTTTGGAAACGGGAGATGGGCTCATGGTGTAATGGGCCACCTGGCCTGAGAAACATAAGGAGGAAAGAAAAAGTAAGGACTTACTTCTGGTCATTATTTGGGTAGAACACACATATTTTGAATGCCTTCGGCAGGTTTTTTTTTTTTTTTTTTGAGCCATTTTAATCTAGATTAATCTAGATTAAATCCAGGATTGCAGATAGATTAATCTAGATTAAAAAAAATAATCTATGCCCACCTCTAATATATATATATATATATATATATATATATATATATATATATATATATATATATATATATATATATATATATATATATATATATATATATATATATATATATATATATATATATATATATATATATAAATGTGCGAATTGGCTATAATAAGGTAATTTATAAGCCTGCTATTCTATATTCTATAATAATATTTCAAATTGCATTGGTCCGGATGGGAGAATTCAGTATACTATATCTACATAACCTTCTGTTTAATCACCTTCCCTTTATTCATTTCCTTAGAAGGTACTGAACGAGATAAGTGGCAGTTTTTAATGTTTGGTCATTATTAGCATGGTGTTATTCACTGTCAAAGATGCAAAGAAAAATCATAATTCATATTCTCCTTTGTTTCTTCACAATTTAAGCAAGCCTAGTAATAGACACAATATTTGTGACACTGGGAATACATTCACTGAGGTCCATAGATGTCCCTAGATACCAAGAATATGCAAATAGCCCTTGTAGAAGTGGAGCAATATTCCATTTACTTAGGTATGTATTTTAGGCCTATTTTCAGAAAATAGGCTCCGGATGGAAGAGGTTAAGTATAATTTCTGGGCACTTTTTACACCCCTGCTTCTCACAGATGTTATTCAGCACTGGCAAAGACAACACTACTTCAATGTGATTTATAAGACGACACTGACCTATTATCCTCTTCTCATGATTAGAGGTCGAAAATAGAATAGAATAGAGGTGGAACACACAACACAATATATACATCCAAGGCTGTGCACACACATCATCTATTTGTTGATGACCAACATTCTCTGCTGTAATTGTAAACACAGAGAGAGAGAGAGAGAGAGAGAGAGAGAGAGAGAGAGAGAGAGAGAGAGAGAGAGAGAGAGAGAGAGAGAGAGAGAGAGAGAAAACTGGGAGGAATCAGATCCTACATCTTCTGGGTGTGTTTCGTGTGCCGTGCATTGATGCAAACCGTCCAATTAATCTGGTGTTATCACTGAGGCTGGAATCACTTCTTAATGACAGATGGACACACACACACACACACAAACACACACACACACACACACACACACACACACACACACACACACACACACACACACACACACACACACACACACACACACACACACAGATATACACGCACTGCCTCTCTATCTATCACACATTCTCTCACTCCTACACATGCGCTCACACAGCATGGCGACTGGTTTTGAGTTCTTAATTATAGGGACCCACACGCAGCGCGCAAGCGCACACACACACACACACACAGTGCAGTGGCTGGCGGGACCCTCTGGACTAGCTGCTTCCAACAAACACACAGACAACCACCTGTCTGACCCACACACACATTATCACTTCCCCTGCGCAGATGGGTCTGTCTGCATGTGTGTGTGTGGTGTTGTGTCTGTTTGAAGCTTGTCCTTGAATGAAGACGTGATGGTCAAACTGTGTGTGTGTGTGTGTGTGTGTGTGTGTGTGTGTGTGTGTGTGTGTGTGTGTGGACAGAGAGCCGGATGTCCCATCATCACTACAGCAGCTGTGATCCTCACTCCCAGAGGAGAAGCTAGTCCATATTCATATTCACAACCAGAGAGAGAGAGGGAGAGAGAGAGAGATAGAGAGATACAGAGGGAGATGGTGGGATGGATTGAGAGAGAGAGAGACTGCTGCTTTTTTATGATTT
>NW_028171527.1:0-10000 GCF_963971535.1 Notolepis coatsorum
GTGCATATTTTAACTGAAATGGACACTTTTCCACTTCAGTCTCTTCTTGTAACTAGCTTTTTCTAATTAAAAATACCTCTTTATAAATATGATTTGTATCCTTTCTTCTGACCAGACGACCGGACGACCGGGTAAGCATGAAATGTGTTTTGCCTTGTAACTTCACCCCATGCATTTTTGATTAATGATGTAAAATAGAATAAGTGGCTTTATCCCTGCATTAAGGACTAAAGGTGGATTCTGTATAATGGGATTATCAAGTAAAGCCATATAGTGATAATACGTGTACTTAGGAGACATATGATTATGTATTAATGCAAAATAGAATAAGTGGCTTTATCCCTGCATTAAGGACTAAAGGTGGATTCTGTATAATGGGATTATCAAGTAAAGCCATATAGTGATAATACGTGTACTTAGGAGACATATGATTATGTATTAATGCAAAATAGAATAAGTGGCTTTATCCCTGCATTAAGGACTAAAGGTGGATTCTGTATAATGGGATTATCAAGTAAAGCCATATAGTGATAATACGTGTACTTAGGAGACATATGATTATGTATTAATGCAAAATAGAATAAGTGGCTTTATCCCTGCATTAAGGACTAAAGGTGGATTCTGTATAATGGGATTATCAAGTAAAGCCATATAGTGATAATACGTGTACTTAGGAGACATATGATTATGTATTAATGCAAAATAGAATAAGTGGCTTTATCCCTGCATTAAGGACTAAAGGTGGATTCTGTATAATGGGATTATCAAGTAAATCCATACAGTGATAATACGTGTAACGAATAAGGAAAATGGACCTCATCTAATTAAAGAGAGCCCGTCCCAGTGCAAATAAAATAAAAGATTCCGCAACTTCAATCACTCGACCTAAGGTCGATGACTGACGGGGGTCGGAACGGTGCATTCGCTGTCTCTTGTCGGTCAGTGGTAACAACAACATTTTGTAGACTCGGTTGGTTCTGCGTGTCAACCACTTCACAGGACGCTGTTTGAGGTGTAGATAGGCAGACCAATGAGTTATGAAGTTATCGATCTGACCTAAGAGCGAGCGTGGGCATTCAACAGGTTCCTTTCCACTTTCTTGAATATAGAAAAAATTAAAATACTTGTTCTAGAACTGTATTTTTTGCACTTGTTTGTTAAGTTACTGGGAATACCCTTTCCTTGTTTTTGCTCATTTTAACAGACAAAACACAACACATTCTAGTAATTCTGGTTTACACATAACCCTTATTATTGCTGTTATGATTTCCAAAAATAAAATCTCACCAATCTTTAGTAAAATAGGAGATTTAAGTGTTTATCTGGAATTGTGAGGATAGGTATTCGCGGTAACCTGGGATCAATATGTGAAACGTAATTATCTCCTAAAATAATTGGCCACAAAAGACGAAACTCATTTTGGTTGTTCATTGGGGTGCCAAGATCATGCCCAAAACATATCATGCATCTGCCATGAAAATTAAGCCTTTTTTGTTTGTCATCAATTGAAGGCCATGAACTATGTTGACTCATATCCCTCTACCCGTATTTTTCCTTCAGATTCAGCTACATTTGAATTCTCTTGAGATAACTCGGAGATAACTATGGTATTATGTTACATGATGATGATATCCCTACAAAACAACAAAAACATTTTAATTCTCTCTTAAATTGGAGGAGATAGTGAATTGGTATTCCCGGTAACTTAGGTCAACTTTAGAGGTCCGCCATCCCTCATTACATGATGTTTTTTTTTTTTTTTTTTTTTTTTTTTTGGCATCTATAACAATCATTCTTGACATGAGAAAAGATTTTAATGTTGTTCGTATAACGTCCTGGGTTATATGGCTTAGAAATGGGGCAGGTTACCGGGAATACATGCGTTACCCATATAGAGAGAGAGAGAGAGAGAGAGAGAGAGAGAGAGAGAGAGAGAGAGAGAGAGAGAGAGAGAGAGAGAGAGAGGGAGGGAGGGAGGGAGAGAGAGATAGAGAGAGAGAGAGAGAGAGAGAGAGAGAGAGAGAAAGAGATACAGTAGAGAGGGGTCACACATGGTTTAAAATGGAGTGATAGCAGCATGCGCAAATAATGAACAATAACAAAGAAAGTGCGACAAATTTCAATCTAGAGAGTGAAGTGAACGTTGAAAGTCGCATGACTGTTCACACTGAGGTCACATGACTGTCCAGAACGAGGTCACATGACTGTCCAGACTGAGGTCACATGACTGTCCAGACTGAGGTCACATGACTGTCCAGAATGAGGTCACATGACTGTCCAGACTGAGGTCACATGACTGTCCAGAATGAGGTCACATGACTGTTCACACTGAGGTCACATGACTGTCCAGAATGAGGTCACATGACTGTCCAGACTGAGGTCACATGACTCAGAATTGAAAGGATCAGATTCCATGTGATTGGTGCCGTTCACACTGTCGTGAAAAAGACAGATCTTGGACCTCATATTATGAGCAAAAAAAATAATTGGGCCACTTTTGCCTGCAGTGTAAACGTAGCCTTCGTGTTTTACACCTGCTGACACGTCTCGGTAGGCTTTTATGTGTAATAATAATAATAATAATAATAATAATAATAATAATAATAATAATAATAATAATAATAATAATAATAATAATAATAATTAGGGATGCCCCGATCACGTTTTTTGCCACCGATACCGATCACCGATCGTCGTGAGCCATATCGGCCAATACCGATCCGATACCGATCGTTTTTGATTAAAAGAAATTAAAATGTATTTTATATAATTATTTTTTTTTTTTATAAAATATATATATTATATAATTAGACTTGTACTTGTATTATCTGCGAGACATCGCCACCACGCAACAAGCTCCACTGTCTGTGTGTACTCTAGTAGCCTCCAGCTACGGCCAGGATTCTCCGGAGCTGCAGCTGGTCCCATACTCGAGTAGCCTCGAGCTACGGCCAGGATTCTCCGGCGCTGCACCTGGACCCTATTGGTATAACGTTACTTAACTGTGCTCAGCAAGCCCTCAGCTCGAATACGCATCGAATCAGTGTTATAAGACATTGATATCAGGAGCTATCTGTAGCTACTGCTAGCCGGATATATAACGTTAATACAACGCCTCAGTGAATTATTTTGTTCAATGGGACATTTCGTTTTGAACAGTGAACTAACTTGCGCTAACGTGAGCTAACAGCTAACAGCTAACAGGTATCATACACGTCTCTACTATACTTGCTGGAGCGTTTGTTGATGTCAGGAGCAGTATGGAAAAAAAGTAATAAAAAAAGATTTACATGCATTTTTCTTTTTCTTTTTTTGTATAACTACGTATGACCGGTAAGTATAAAGGAAGTTGGGTTTATCTAGACAGGTAGCCTAAGTGTAGCAGGTAAGGTATAAAGGTAAGTATATTAGGTTTTACCAATAGCAGATCTCTTCAGCCATTGGGGTTAATAGAACATATTTTATTGGCACCACTGCTGTACAAGTCTCTTTTTTTCACATGAAAGACACAACAACACAATAATAATAATACATAAGACATCACAGGACAGAAACGTATTGCAATAATGACAAGACAATAGAGATAAAATAGAATAAATCAAATTAAAACAGAAATAAAAATTTTATTATATTGATAGACATTACAAAAGAGATTCCTAATTACAACAATAATTGTTCACCCAAGGGCTGTCTACTATTAACAAACCTAAAACATGTTAGCCATTGTAGGTCATTCACCAGGTCAGAGCCAAATAGTAAATTATAGGCACAACTCCCAATATCAGTGACGGGTCTATTGTTCTAAGAATAACGTTAGTCTAAGAGCCCAATAGCCAGCAAGGCCACTGGACGGGAGACCATGACGACCGGCGCGGCCCGGCGATTTAGGCCTCAGAGGACAGCAGAAAGTAAACAAACCAGTGTACTTTCAAAGAGCTTTATATATCATTTATATTATTGCTATCTGTCCGTTCTCATTGTCACTTGAGTGCGTAAACCGTGCCTTCATAATGGCTTAAAGAAAATAAAAATCCATCGGTTGGTTGTCATTTTATAGCGTCGTGAATATAAGGTATAACGCACTTTTCGTCTAGGCTTTTCTGCAGGAAGCTAGATAATAGGCTAAACGTTGGCGCCGTTATATCAAACGCCATTTCTGCTGTATATATACGAATGAAATAAAACAAACTGCATAGCATCCGGACTATTACAGAGCATCTATGGATGAAATGGGGGCGGCGGGGAACGCCGATTACTATTATTGATCCGCAATACAGTGTGCGTTCAATATAACATTTTCATTGACCGATCACGTTACGTTATAAAACAATGTCCAATCCAGCTCTAATTTGGGGTAATATTATCCTACCATCAGGCCATTTGATCGCCGGCAGAATTTCCTCACCAGTCATCGGATTCTGGTAGATCGATATGCACATTGGCTAATCATAAATCCCATTATTCCAAGCTGAAAAAAACGCTCGCCAAGCTGATCCAAGATGGAGGATGTTCGGCTGGGATGAAGGAACTATGATCCGCCCACATGATACTGCAGTGGAGCGATGGCGCCCCTAAGCAGGTTTGGCCGGTACTGCATGTTTCGAAAATCAAATATCTGAAAAGATGCTGGTAGTGGATCGGGTACCTAATAAGCGTTATAAATATGGAATAAAACAATAACAACTCGTCACGTATATACTCGTGGCTCTGGTCCACAACGCTCTTTTTCGAAACACGTATAAACTCGTTCTCGGACGGCATAGTGTTAGTGTTTTATCACTCAATAAATTCAATTAATATTAAACTAAATTAATTGTATCACTCTATCAAGTTGCCCCATGGCATGAAATTATTCATTCATATTAATTCAAGTATTTGCATGTGAGTGAAAGGTACATGCTGTGAGGTTTTGCCCGCTGCTCACTACCTTTTCTCTGTTTCTTTAAGCCTATACTGTTTATTTCCCTTCTATACTGTTTATTTTCCCTTCTCACTCACTCTCTCTAGCCCCCACCCTCTCGTTCCTTACCCTTAGTGGCCACACCTGTTCGATATTCTATTATCTCTCGCACCTGTGGTGGCAGGCTAATTAGTCCCCCTGTGGGCTTTAAATACCAGGGCGCTTCCCCTCGTTTTGGCGTGGGGTCGTGTTGTATACTTGCCGAGTCATATTCTCTAAACATCTAGACTCTTTCGGGAGATCCTCTGTCTGCCTATGCTGTTCCATTCTCCGGCGTCGAGATGTTTGCTCCAGCCTTCGCCAGCTGTCGCCGTTGCCTGTGGGGGAGACTGGTCTGCGCTCCCTGTACTTCCACGGGAGGCACCCCAGCGTTCCACTGCAGACCCCCGCGCAGCTGTTCGTCCTGACGCACATCCAGACCAGCGCAGACGCTCTCCAGTCCTCAGCGCGCAACGCGCATCTTCCAAGGACGCTCGAGCTTGGCACGCTCTCCAGACCAGCGCGCAACGCGCATCTTCCAAGAACCCTCGAGCTTGGCACGCTCTCCAGACCAGCGCGCAACGCGCATCTTCCAAGGACGCTCGAGCTTGGCACGCTCTCCAGACCAGCGCGCAACGCGCATCTTCCAAGAACCCTCGAGCTTGGCACGCTCTCCAGACCAGCGCGCAACGCGCATCTTCCAAGGACGCTCGAGCTTGGCACGCTCTCCAGACCAGCGCGCAACGCGCATCTTCTAGACCTTCGTGCTTGGCACACTCCTCCTCGCAGACGCACCCCGACGCGTCTCTCGGTTCCGGTGCGCACTCAAGCAGTGGCGCACCACTCTGTTCCTCGGCTCCGACAGTCGGCTACCCGGTGACGACACCTTCGCCACCGCCGCCTGTTCCAGCACCACTCTGTCCTCGGCTCGGACTGCCGGCTCCCCGGTGGCGATACCCTCGCCACCGCCATCGCCACCGCCGCCTGTTCCAGCACCACTCTGTCCTCGGCTCGGACAGCCGGCGCCCCGGTGGCGACGCTCTCGCCCCGCTGCCTGTTCCTGCACCACTCTGTCCTCGGCTCGGACAGCCGGCACCCCGCAGCTGCTGTCCCTGTACCTTTACGCATACGCCTGGGTGAGTTTTGATTGTGATGTCACTCACTCAGCGTAATGCCCCTTGCCCTCGTCCCGCTGCTGTTCCCCAGCGTATTGCCTCTGTTTTTGGTTCTCACTTAGAATAGTATTTTTGGACTTTACATCTTCCCCTGTGTGTTTGTCACACGAAGATATTATTACTTTGTTCACTTTGTTATTTGGACTGTTCTGCACCTGCTCTGTTTTTTCCCTTGTGCATTAACTATCTCCTCTGTCCTGCAGAGCGGCCCAGATGATTTCCACCAGTCCTCCCCAGTTCCTCCCTGTTTCCCAGCCCGCCTCCGCGGGCCTCAGTCCCCTCTGTCTCTAGTTCTCCCCTTCTAGTTCCACCTAGTTCCTGGTCCCAAGTTCTCCCCTTCTAGTTCCACCTAGTTCTCCTAGTCCCTAGTCCTCTATCCCTAGTTCTCCTAGTCCCTAGTCCTCTATCCCTAGTTCTCCTAGTCCCTAGTCCTCTTCCCTAGTTCTCCTAGTCCCTAGTCCTCTATCCCTAGTTCTCCTAGTCCCTAGTCCTCTATCCCTAGTTCTCCTAGTCCCTAGTCCTCTATCCCTAGTTCTCCTAGTCCCTAGTCCTCTATCCCTAGATCTCCTAGTCCCTAGTCCTCTATCCCTAGTTCTCCTCAGTCCCTAGTCCTCTATCCCTAGTTCTCCTTGTCCCTTGTTTTACCTAGTCTCTAGTTCCTCTGTCCCAAGGCGTTCCCTTAACCTTCCCTTAGGCGTTCCCTTACCTTCCCATAGTGTTCCCCTTTCCTGCCCGCCTCTTAAAGGCACCTTTCCTTCCCCTCATATTATATTCCTGTATTTGTGATTCTCCCTTAAAGGGACAGTGCCCTTTTCCCTGTTTTTCCCTGTTGTTCAATAAATATCTGTTTCTTGGCAAACCATCATACCTGTCTTGTGTTGTGCGATTGGGGTCGGTTACAAACCATAACACATGCATCGTTTCAAATATTGTATTGCCACCAGTGCTGTGCTTATTTACATTTATACAACTGGTTACAAATCAAAAAGTATTTTAAACAAGTGTTTTCTCATTCAATTATCAAGTTGCCCCATGACATGAAAGGGATTCAAGTATTTGCATGAATGCATGGTACATACATAATATTTCATTGCCTCCACTGCTGTCAGACAACTATTTACTTCTCCAAGTATTAACATAAATGACCACTCATTAGCAGATCAGACTTTTCTCTTGTAGTACTTTTACCACTGGATGGCACTATCACTAAATACCACCTCTGCTTGGAAATGCTGTATGGCGCAACAAGCTCTGGTAAATATGCAACCGGTTATGGGCCCAGATCGACGCTAAGAAGCTACACAGAGTTTTGTGTGAGATGAACAGTAATGTGGCATGTCACAATGGATGACAAGCTGTTTATTGACCGGCTGAGCGGACCAGAGAACTGGGCAACTGGAAGTTTCAGATGGAGCACTTGCTAAAAGCTAAAGGACTATGGGGTATGCTAATGGAGACAGATACATTAGCTGCAGATGCTAATGCTCAAGCACGGGCTGAGTTTTATAAATGGAGAGATGTATACAATATACAGTAAATAAATACAGTAAAAATATACTGAGGTCTACAGTAGGTGTAATATTGCACAGTGCTGTTTCAAAACTAAGAGTCCAGGAAGATGGTAACTGTCACTCTGTGCTCAGTGATGCAGTGAGGCACAGTGATGCAGTGTATAGTCTGATGGCTATTGGAATGAAGGACTTCCTGTGCCGTTCAGTGCTGCATTTGGGTAGTGTGAGCCTAGCACTGAACATGCTCCTCCTGTCAGCCAAGTCTGTGTATAGTGGGTGGGAGGGGTTTTCCCTGATGGCCTGGAGCTTAGCAAGGCTCCTCCTCTCCGCCACCCTCGCTAGGGAGTCCAGCTCCACCCTGTTAGATTCTGATGGTTCAGCCAGTATCACTTCTTCATCTGTTTGGCTTGTGTTATCATCTCTCCATCCACTGACCCTGCGTTGTGTTTATTTCGTCTTCTCATACTGGCTGATACAATCTTTGTCATTCCCCTTTAATGCACTCCGTAACCATAAGTATTTGACACTAGGCTGCGTAGTCCTTTTTTTTTTTAAACATGGTTTATTACATAAACAAAAGCCTCAGATCAGATGTTATCAGATTGTGTTGTCCCTGCGAAAGTCTCTGATGGAACACTAAAGTTCATTATTCGAATGATCTCCTGTTACCCCGCTCTGTGATTGTTGCGGCCTGGCTGTTATCCCAAAGCCTTCTCTGTGGTCGTGCCACGTCAGTCCTTTCCCCGCGAGGGGAGGGGGAGGGGAATCGTCTCAAAGTATCTGATCAAGCTTCTTCTCTTCTGTGTGGTTCATATCTCAGTCTGCCCTTACCCGGAAGAAAACTTACTTTTCTATATTCTCGCCATAGCAACGACAGGCCCGGCCTCTCTTCGGTCGCTATGTGACGCACTGTCATGGTAACAACCTTTAACACACATAAAACACAGTTTCTAATGATGTCAAACCTCTCCCCATCGCTCCGACCCACCCCTCTTGCTGCTCATCAGTTTGTTGATGTGCCGATGGCAACCTGAGCTCTATCTCAGTCTGCTGCTGCAACACCCTCTGCCTGCCAGCGCTATTAAGATCTATAGATCTGTCTCAGTAGTAGACGCTCTTAAAGCTCATCTCTATATATCAGTTATAAACCAAATGTACATTGAAAAACACCGACCTCAGCTGTGACTGGTTCAGAAGAACCCACATTGAACTTGAGAGGTTATGTATCCTTTATTCCTTCCGCGCCGGCAAATTATAGTGCCCTGTGTAACTACTGTAACCAGAGTGCTACGGACTGGTTTAAATTTGCATCAGCTTGCGCCAATATGGGCAGGGGCACAATGGGGGCACATACATTTAGTCATTTAGGGCAGGGGCACAATGGGGGCACATACATTTAGTAATTTAGGGCAGGGGCACAATGGGGGCACATACATTTAGTCATTTAGGGCAGGGGCACAATGGGGGCACATACATTTGGTCATTTAGCTGACGTTTTTATCCAAAGCGACAAGTCATCAGGAAGGGCACAACTCTATCAGCTGAGTAACAATGTTCATCAAAGTGTTGAGTGCTACAGTGTAGGTTAGTATATTAGGACAAGTGCATGACAGTAAGGTTAGTTAGGGTTATATATTTTTATGAAAAAAAAATAAAAAATCTGGGGTGGCACCTCAGGGGCACCTGATATTTCAGGGGGGGGCACATGCCCCTGGTGCCCCAGTGGTAAAATCGCCACTAGCTGGGTAGAAGGCAGCTCGAGTTTTTGTGAATGGAACCAGCGTAGATAGTAGTTTTTGACCGTGCAACGAGCGATTTGACATGTTATGTTTTTCTTTTATTTATTAAATTATATACACGTGGTCCTGTCGTTCACGTTCAATACTCCCGTTATTCACCTACTCTGGCTTCAAGGGTGTTCGAAACTCACACAGACGTTTGGATATTACACCTACATTAATTATTATAAACTTGTGTAGCACCTTTCATACAAGCAATGCTTAACACTGTGTGTAGGCTCCTTGTAACTGTCCATATGCACTCTGTAGCTGAAGACATGTTGGTCAAACAACACTGTACACTACTGTGATAGAACACAGACTACAGAAGGGGGCGACAGTGAGTCGGGAGGTAGAGCAGTCGTCTGGTAATCGGGAGGTTCCCGGTTTGATTCCCGCTCCGTTCGGGCAGCGTGTCGAAGTGTCCTTGAGCAAGACACTTAACCCCTAACTGCTCCCGATGAGCAGGTCGGCACCTGGCTCTGTCGTCGCTGTGTGAGTGTGTGAGTGAGTGGGTCAAATGTGTGGAATACAATTGTAGAGCCCTTTGGATAAAAAGCTGTTATATAAATGCACCATTATCATTAAGACGACATT
>NW_028171526.1:0-12355 GCF_963971535.1 Notolepis coatsorum
CATCCGGACAGGCAGATTAATAGACAGACAGGTAGACAGACAGACGGATAGACACAGACATATGTTTAGACATTCAGACAGACGGATGGACATTTTCAGAGACAGACAGACAGACAGACAGACAGACAGACAGACAGACAGACAGACAGACAGACAGACAGACAGACAGACAGACAGACAGACAGACAGACGCAGACAGACAGACAGACAGACAGACAGACAGACAGACAGACAGACAGACAGACAGACAGACAGACAGACAGACAGACAGACAGACAGATGAATAGACATGCAGACAGACAGACAGACAGACAGGAATACAGACAGACAGACAGACAGACAGACAGACAGACAGACAGACAGACAGACAGACAGACATACAGACAGACAGACAGACAGACAGACAGACAGACCAGACAGACAGACATGAATACAGACAGACAGACAGATAGACAGACAGACAGGCAGACAGACAGACAGACAGACAGACAGACAGACAGAAGACAGACAGACAGACAGACAGACAGACAGACAGACAGACAGACAGACAGACAGACAGACAGACAGACAGACAGACAGACATACAGACAGACAGACCGAGAGACAGACAGACCGAGAGACAGACAGATAAACAAACAGAAAGACAACACAGACAGAATAATTGACCTTCAGACAGCCAGGGCAGGAGACTCACTGCAGCGAGCCCCATTATTACAGAGTTGGTGGCGAGTGGCTCGATTGCAGTGTGTCAGTGATTGGTGTCTGACGGCCACGCTCCCTGCAGGCTGCCAGGCCGGTCGTCACCGGACCAATACATGCCAGCGTCTGTAATCTGTGATAAATACAGTTCTCCACCCTCTGTGAAGTACACAGATTAAGGTGTCACACTGAATCACTTGTCACAGGCGTTTGAAGGGTACAGATTATTGCCAGGTTTGAATCACTGGTTTGATTGATTGATTGGAAATTTTAATTAACAGATACAGTACGGCTCAGTATACACACAATTGTTAAGGGGATGCAGACCAGAGAAATACTTTCGTTTTGTTTACATCAGGGTCCCCCATTTTCAATTCATAATGACATTTATGACATACACAACATACAGGCGCAGGCATTTGTAGAGTACAGACTATCGGCAGGTTTGAATCACTGGTCGCAGGCGTTTGAAGAGTACAGATTATACCCAGGTTTGAATCACTGGTCACAGGCATTTGAAGAGTACAGATTATACCCAGGTTTGAATCACTGGTCACAGGCGTTTGAAGAGTACAGATTATACCCAGGTTTGAATCACTGGTCACAGACGTTTGAAGAGTACAGATTATACCCAGGTTTGAATCACTGGTCACAGACGTTTGAAGAGTACAGATTATCGCCAGGTTTGAATCACTGGTCACAGGCGTTTGAAGAGTACAGATTATCGCCAGGTTTGAATCACTGGTCACAGGCGTTTGAAGAGTACAGATTATCGCCAGGTTTGAATCACTGGTCACAGGCGTTTGAAGAGTACAGATTACAGTACACATCATATACTTGCTTGTACACCGGCACATAACCCGTAGCTCTATATGATAGCATGCTGTATATTCCATATATATATATATATTTACTCTCACTGCATATATACAGTACCTATCCTCTGCCTGTACTTACCTGTACATAGTCCCTTACTATATCTATATCTGTACATAGTCTACTCCTATTAGTTACACTGCTGGCCAGTAGTTGTCATACTGTCTCTATTTATATAATACACTCTAGACACATATCTGATTAGCACTACACTCAGTAGTATTAATTTATATATATATTGTATATTTGTACCCAGTTTAACCACCTGTACATTGTATATTGCTGTTGCACTTTACTGCTACATTTGCACTCTGATTGGATGCCAAACTTCTTGTCATTTTACTGTACTTGTGCTATATAATGACAATACATTTTAATCAAATCTAATCTAATCTAATCTAAGAGTACAGAGTATTCCCCTATTTACACATGCACTGACTAGATGACAGTTTCGAGAGAGAAAACTGATCATGGGTATTTGCTTGGGGAACACGTCCACTCTTCCTCGTATTTCCTGAATTGATTATTCATATTTTTCTTTAATAGCAGCGTGACGTTCTCTGATTTAAGGATCAGCCATGGGAGAAAAGACATAATCATTAACCCTTTCACTACCACACTACATACGGTTAACCCTTTCACTACCACACTACAGACGGTTAACCTTTCACTATCGCCAGGTTTGGACTTGACATGGACCTCATACATTGACAGTGTTGTGAAGAAGGCACGGCAACGCCTCTACTTCCTCAGACTCCTAAGGAAGTTCCAAGTCAGTCAGAAGATCCTTAAGAACTTCTACTCATGCACAATAGAGAGCATACTGACTGGCAATATCACCTCCTGGTTTGGGAATAGCACCGCACAAGACCGTAGCAGACTACAGAGAGTGGCCCGCTCAGCCAAACGCACAATTGGAAAGGGGCTTCCCACTCTCCAGGGCATTTACAACAAGCGGTGCATGGGCAAGGCTAGGAGAATTATCAAAGACTCGAGCCACCCAAACAACGGCCTCTTTGAACTGCTGCGGTCAGGCAAGCGATACCGGAGTCTCATGGCCAGTACAGAGACTCAGAAGGAGCTTCTATCCTCAGGCCATCAGGATGCTCAACGAACAATAACACTATGTAACAACCATCAAATGCACTCACAGCACACGCATCCAAACGCACACACTCACTTTAAACATACAACTCACTGCAGCACCCACTTTAACCACTTTAGTACACCTAAGCACACGTTATATTTATCGGTAAAGAATTTGCACTACAACCCATACCTCATTACACCTTACTGTAAATTATATTGTACCTAAATTGTACCTCATCCCACTTCTGCTTTGCACTGTATAGTATATTGTATGGTAACTCAGTTACTTCTACTCTACATAGAGCATTGTATATATGTATATACTGAACATTTTTGTCTACGTACTTGACTTCTATTTTATACTTGCTATACTTATTTTATTATCTATTTTTGCCTATCACAGTCTCTGGAGCAAAACATAAAGAAGCATTTTGTATAAAGGTATTCTGTACTTCTGTATGACAACTAATGAAGAAACTTGAAACTACCACACTACACAAGGTTAACCCTTCCACTACCACACTACAGGTTAACCCTTTCACTACCACACTACAGAAGGTTAACCTTTCACTACCACACTACAGAAGGTTAACCTTTCACTACCACACTACATAAGGTTAACCCTTTCACTACCCCACTACATAAGGTTAACATTTCACTACCACACTACAGACGGTTAACCCTTTCACTACCACACTACAGAAGGTTAACCTTTCACTACCACACTACATAAGGTTAACCCTTTCACTACCACACTGCATAAGGTTAACCCTTGCACTACCAGACTACAGAAGGTTAAGCCTTTCACTACCACACTGCATAGGGTTAACCCTTCCACTACCACACTACATAATGTTAACCTTTTCACTACCACACTACAGAATGTTAACCCTTTCACTACCACACTACAGAATGTTAACACTTTCACTACTGCACTACAGCATGTTAACACTTTCACTACCACACTACAGAATGTTAACCCTTTCACTACCACACTACAGAATGTTAACACTTTCACTACCATACTAAATAATGTTAACCCTTTCACTACCACACTACATAAGGTTAACCCTTTCATTACCACACTACAGAATGTTAACCCTGTTCACTACCACACTACAGAAGGTTAAACCTTTCACTACCACACTACATAAGGTTAACCCTTTCACTACCACACTACCTTCCACTACCAAACTACAGAAGGTTAACCCTTCCACTACCACACTACAGACGGTTAACCGTATGTTAGCCTTAGGTAGTGTGGTAGTGAAAGGGTTACTGATATTTCCTGACCGTCCAGCCAAGCTGAAGGCCTCCGGTAATCGTCTGGGGGTGTTATTGAACCAACTCTGCTGTGGGATTTTCCATAGCCTCCATGTGAGCCACGAATTATTCATCTGTGTCTGTACGTTCCCCTCTCTGCGCACCAACCCGGCCTCTGCCTTCTCCTTCTCTGTGGTTTAGCTTATTAACGTTAACACTCATAGAGCCCCCATCTGTCTGTCTGTCTGTCTGTCTGTCTGTCTGTCTGTCTGTCTGTCTGTCTGTCTGTCTGTCTGTCTGTCTGTCTGTCTGTCTGTCTGTCTGTCTGTCTGTCTGTCTGTCTGTCTGTCTGTCTGTCTGTCTGTCTGTCTGTCTGTCTGTCTGTCTGTCTGTCTGTCTGTCTGTCTGTCTGTCTGTCTGTCTGTCTGTCTGTCTGTCTGTCTGTCTGTCTGTCTGTCTGTCTGTCTGTCTGTCTGTCTGTCTGTCTGTCTGTCTGTCTGTCTGTCTGTCTGTCTGTCTGTCTGTCTGTCTGTCTGTCTGTCTGTCTGTCTGTCTGTCTGTCTGTCTGTCTGTCTGTCTGTCTGTCTGTCTGTCTGTCTGTCTGTCTGTCTGTCTGTCTGTCTGTCCGTCCGTCCGTCCGTCCGTCCGTCCGTCCGTCCGTCCGTCCGTCCGTCCGTCCGTCCGTCCGTCCGTCCGTCCGTCCGTCCGTCCGTCCGTCCGTCCGTCCGTCCGTCCGTCTGTCTATCTGTCTTCATGTATGTGTCTGTATCTGTCTGCCTGTCTGTCCGAGTATGTATGCCTGTTTATACAACGGCATGCAAATTTCTCGATTCTGATTGGCTGAAACAGTCCATTTACACGTCTTTATTGGCAACAATCCACGGTCCTGGGCTCAGGACCCGCCCACAACCGAATCACATATCACTCCGCCGGCTCACTCCGGGAGAAAACAAGATCGCGGACAAGCGCCATAACGACTAAATATGAAGCGATTCTGTCACTGCGAATGTGTTAGTCCTTTAAACAATGTTGGATGATGGAATTAATGGGTCTTGAGTCATTCTAGAACAAAAGAAAAATCGTGATTTGATTGATTGATTAATTTGCATTTTCTTTTTTTTTCAATTTCTTTTTCCTTCTCTCTGTCAGCGCTAGCTCTAGTCTCCACCCCCCCCCCCCACCCCCCCCCCCCCCACACACACACACACACACACACACACACACACATACACACACACACACACACACACACACACACACACACACTCCTGTCTGCAACGCGGGTCAGACTGAGAGAGAGCTGGGTGCTGCGCTGTTCTAAGTGAGCATGGCCTATTGAGTTGATTGATTGATTGATTGATTGCTAATTTTATTACTGTACGCTTGGTTTCCAACTGGTTAAGTTTAGGCCCTCTACAGTAGGTTTAAAAAAATAAATAAAAAAATAGGGCGAAGAAAACGTTTTTTTCCTATAGGGCAAAGAAAACTTTTTAATTTGTTTTACCTACTTTCTATAGAAGCATCTAAGAATGAAGTTCTATGGAAAGTAGGTCTGCATTCCCTTAACAATTGTGTGTATTGAGCCGTACTGTATTGTACCCATTCTGCATCTGGTAATAAAATGTTCAATCAATCATTCCAATAATACACAGTTGGATGTGTTAGTTGGTTGGATGCACTTCAAGCTGCTTCCACATGAGGCAACTTCTCTCAATCATTCCAATAATACACAGTTGGATGTGTTAGTTGGTTGGATGCACTTCCGATCTGCTTCCACATGGAGGCAAATTGTCTTTTTTGTAGTTGTGGGAACTACTTTTTCTGGCGGATGGTTTTTTCAATAAATCTTCGATTAATGTGTGTTTATTGTATAGAAATAAGGTTGGATGAATGTGGCAGTTGTATAAAAGCTTTACACCACTTGCAGTCGTGATTTGTGAACAATAAACCATGCCTAGGGGGGTCTAACGACCACCCCTAGGCATGGTTTATTGTTCACAAACCACTCCTGCGCGTGATGTAATGCTTAAATGTGTATGTATGTGTGTAAGTGTATGTATGTCTGCCTGTCTGCTTGTTTGGTGTTGCTTGCCTGTGTGTGTGTGTGTGTGTGTGTGTGTGTGTGTGTGTGTGTGTGTGTGTGTGTGTGTGTGTGTGTGTGTGTGTGTGTGTGTGTGTGTGTGTGTGTGTGTGTGTGTGTGTGTGTGTGTGTGTGTGTGTGTGTGTGTGTGTGTGTGTGTGTGTGTGTGTGTGTGTGTGTGTGCGTGCGTGTGTGCGTGCGTGCGTGGGTATGTGTGTGTGCGTGTGCACACATACGTGTATGCGTGCGTGTCTGTCTGTCCTTTTCACCTCTGATTAAAAGCGGGTGCCCACCCCAAACCACCACATGTGGTGGTAACACATTTTCACCAGGGAGCGTTTACAAAGTGTTGCAGGTAATACATTTACACCAGGGAGTGTTTACAAAGTGTTGCAGACACATTTACACCAGGGAGCGTTTACAAAGTGTTGCAGGTAATACATTTACACCACGGAGCGTTTAAAAAGTCAATCTGTCTGTCTGCCTGTCTGCCTACATCTCAGCACTGTCTCTCTCTCTCTGTCTCTTTTCTCTCTCTCTCTTTCTCCATCCCTCTCTCTCTATCTATCCATCTCTCTATCTCTCTTTCAATTTCCAATTAAATTCAAAGGCTTTATTGCCATGATAGTGTCTCGAACAATGTTTCCAAAGCATCAAAGTACAAATTTACTAAATATTTGGACAATAGACAAAAACAGTAATAGATAACACATTAGATAAAATACCAGTTGTATTCAACCGTACAAATGTATGTGTGTGTGTGTCTGTGTGTGTGGGTGTATTAACTACTTTATTAATTTGCAATGTTGCCAAAGCATAGAAACAGTGTTAGAATAAGATACTACAACAATAACCATATTAATATAGACTACGTCAACATTCAGTGATGTTGTTTTAATTACGTGTCCCTCAGTTTGTGCCACACGTTGCATACGTATGCTGCATATCTCTCTCCTATCTGCTACTTTTCACTGTCATCTAGCTCTGTGAAGTTTCGGATTAACAAATACAATGTCCTAATGTATTCCACTCTGATATATTTTATATTAGTCACATTTTAACCCTTTCACTACCACACTACAGAATGTGAACGTTTCACTACCACATTACGGAAGGTTAACCTTTCACTACCACACTGCAGAAGGTTAACCTTTCACTGCCACACTACAGAAGGGTTAACCTTTCACTACCACACTGCAGAAGGTTAACCTTTCACTGCCACACTACAGAAGGTTAACCTTTCACTACCACACTGCAGAAGGTTAACCTTTCACTGCCACATTACAGAAGGTTAACCTTTCACTGCCACACTACAGAGGGTTAACCTTTCACTGCCACACTACAGAAGGTTAACCTTTCACTGCCACACTGCAGAAGGTTAACCTTTCACTACCACACTGCAGCAGGTTAACCTTTCACTGCCACACTGCAGAAGGTTAACCTTTCACTGCCACACTGCAGAAGGTTAACCTTTCACTGCCACACTACAGAAGGTTAACCTTTCACTACCACACTACAGAAGGTTAACCCTTTCACTACCACACTACAGAAGGTTATCCTTTCACTACCACACTACAGAAGGTTAACCTTTCACTACCACACTACAGAAGGTTAACTCTTCACTACCACACTACAGACAGTTAACCTTTCACTATCACACTACAGACGGTTAACACTTTCACTACCACACTACAGACGGTTAACCGTCTGTAGTGTGGTATTGAAAGGGTCAACCTTCTGTAGTATGGTTGTGAGAGGGTTAAGCCTTTGTTGTGTGGCAGTGAAAGGGTTAAGAGGAAGTGCATCTCTGCCTCAAGCTCACCCGTCGTGCAGTGACCACAGACACTACTTCCTGGGTAGCCAGGACTTCTTGTGCCATCCTTTCTCTAAGACTGTGGTCTCACCCAGCCAGCGTCTGGGTTCGATCATGACCTGTCTCTGCTTAGTATCTGTGAGAGTGGAAGAGACACTCTGCAGTGCCAATTTATATTCATGGTTTTCAGCCAGATAGCAATTAGGTTTGTTTTGTGATGTTGGTTAAACTCGTCCAATGTTCTAGAATGGCATCTTTTGTTCATTTAATAGTTTGGATTCCTCTGATTAGTGGTTGAAAAACACTGCTGGTCTGAGGCTGACAGTATCGGGGTGTTAGTTGATCAGTAAGTCACAGGACCGGCTGATAGAAGGGACTCTTTTTTGGGGGTTCAGTTCTTGGGGTTTGTATTGCCTGTGTGCCAGTGTGTCATGGGGGCTCACTTTGAGATGTAACCAGCATTTAAGTGTTCTCCTTTTTAATGTTAATAATCAACGGGTAACGGCCTAATTCTACCCCTTATGTGTTGTTTTTCTTTGGTTTTTTTTTGGGGGGCGGGGGGGGGGGTTCTTTGGATGTTTAATATGAACCTACATAATTCTGCATGCGTGTCCCATCTAGTGTAGTCCTGATGACTGAGAGGATCCCACACGTCACCATAAAGGGTGATTACATTGGATTACATTGGATTACATTGGATACGATTGGATAACATTGGATTACATTGGATTACATTGGATTATATTGGATTACATTGGATTACATTGGATTACATTGTCAAATAAAAGCCGCTCTACATGCTCTTTGTTTTCGTGACATTGACTGCCGGAGGCGCTGACCTTGAGCCCCAGCTACTCAGAATACAGAATGGGATCTAAATGGGTCGGTTTTCCTGAGATCTTTTGAACGATTGTGATTTTAGATGAGTTAAAGTTGTCCATCAGGGCCAAACGCTGCTCCAGAAGGCCCAGGTTCTGCTCCAGTAGGTCCAGGTTCTGCTCCAGAAGGCCCAGGTTCTGCTCCAGTAGGTCCAGGTTCTGCTCCAGGAGGCCCAGGTGCTGCTGCAGTCCTTGTTGTCCCTGTTGTGTGGATGACGGCAACACCGGGTCAACAGCACAGAGAAGGGATTGGACCTACTTGTTGTCAAGGGTTCCAGATTGATACAACAGCACGCTGTAGGTGTTAAACAGAGTTGGAGACCCTCTCCCTTGAGTGCAGAGATCTGTGCATTCGTTTTTATTCTCTCTCTGTCTCTCTCTCTCTCTCTCTCTCTCTCTCTCTCTCTCTCTCTTTCTTTCTTTCTTTCTTTCTTTCTTTCTTTCTTTCTTTCTTTCTTTCTTTCTTTCTTTCTTTCTTTCTTTCTTTCTTTCTTTCTTTCTTTCTTTCATTCTTTCTTTCTTTCTTTCATTCTTTATAGATAGATAGATAGATAGATAGATAGATAATAGATAGATAGATAGATAGATAGATAGATAGATAGATAGATAGATAGATAGATAGATAGATAGATAGATAGATAGATAGATAGATAGATAGATAGATAGATAGATAGATAGATAGATAGATAGATAGATAGATAGATAGATAGATAGATAGATAGATAGATAGATAGATAGATGATAGATAGATAGATAGATAGATAGATAGATAGATAGATAGATAGATAGAAGATAGATAGATAGATAGATAGATAGATAGATAGATAGATAGATAGATAGATAGATAGATAGATAGATAGATAGATAGATAGATAGATAGATAGATAGATAGATAGATAGATAGATAGATAGATAGATAGATAGATAGATAGATAGATAGATAGATAGATAGATAGATAGATAGATAGATAGATAGATAGATAGATAGATAGATAGATAGATAGATAGATAGATAGATAGATAGATAGATGATAGATAGATAGTAGATAGATAGATAGATAGATAGATAGATAGATAGATAGATAGAAAGATAGATTTGATAGATAGATAGATAGATAGATAGATAGATAGATAGAGATCTTTATTGATACAGAACATATACAAGTGTACATAGACATATCGAGGCCCACCATTATTCAGATTTATGCGAATAATGAGAGCAATATGTACTGGTGAGTGTCTGCCTGGATGTGTGTAGGTGTAAGTATGAGGGTAAGAGGGCATGATACAACATGCACTTGTCAGAGCCTGTGGGTGAAGCGGGGGGGTGCCCACCACACGGGGGGGGGGGCGTCTATTCGAATACCAACCGGTTCATGCTTCCGCGTTTGCGTTTGCGCTCCGATTGGCCACTGATGTTTCTGGTCGCACCAATCGTGTGACGGCAAGTTCTTTCGCCGGTTAAGCTTAGGCACTCTTTAGAAGTTGGTTAAGGTTAGAGTTTGTCTTAGAGCAGGGCGATAGAACACCAGCCCTGATTCCAAACTCTAACCTTAACCAACTTCGAAAGAGTTACCAGTGATAAACTAGGCGTTAGGTAGTTTGCTGCTGGTCGAGGCAGAAATGGGCGCGTCACGCGATTGGGCGCACATGTCACATGACCAGAATCAGGCCAATCAGATCGCACCAGAAACGGCAGTGGCCAATCAGATTTGCAAAACGCGGACGCATTAACCGGTTGGTATTCGAATAGACGCAGGGGGGACATAGGGCGATAAAATACAGTAAACATTTCTTTTCTTTCTTCTTCTTTCTTTCTTTCTTTCTTTCTTCTTTCTTTCTTTCTTTCTTTCTTTCTTTCTTTCTTTCTTTCTTTCTTTCTTTCTTTCTTTCTTTCTTTCTTCTTTCTTTCTTTCTTTCTTTCTTTCTTTCTTTCTTTCTTTCTTTCTTTCTTTCTTTCTTTCTTAAGGTTAGAGTTTGTCTTAGAGCAGGGCGATAGAACACCAGCCCTGATTCCAAACTCTAACCTTAACCAACTTCGAAAGAGTTACCAGTGATAAACTAGGCGTTAGGTAGTTTGCTGCTGGTCAAGGCAGAAATGGGCGTCACGCGATTGGGCGCACATGTCACATGACCAGAATCAGGCCAATCAGATCGCACCAGAAACGGCAGTGGCCAATCAGATTTGCAAAACGCGGAAGCATGAACCGGTTGGTATTCGAATAGACGCGGGGGGGACATAGGGCGATAAAATACAGTAAAAATGTATTTCTTTCTTTCTTGCCATTGCCAAAGCCAAACAAAACAAAGCAAAACGATCAAACGGAGAAATCAGAAGAAATCAGAAGAAATCAGTATAGAATAGAATAGAATAGAATAGAATAGAATAGAATAGAATAGAATAGAATAGAATAGAATAGAATAGAATAGAATAGAATAGAATAGAAATACTTTTATTATCCCGTGGGAAATTTGACACTGCAAATCGCTCAACATTTAAACATTTAGACAGGACAGGTCACAAATTAGATAATAACACAAATCAAATCAAGTTGCCTAGGATAAGAGTAGAGTAAAATAGGTACAGAAGGATTCTTTGTGTGATTGACAACAGTCTTTATGATGGTTGTATATTCCATTGGATGTCCTTTTCTTGTCACAGCAGCAGCTCACACATATTGCTGCTGTGTTTACACACGGTTGCCCCCGTGTCTCTCTCTGTGTCTCTCTCTCTCTCTACTCCTCCAGTACTGTTCCTGTCTGACGGGAGTATTAAACTGTACTTTATGGCCATGAACCCTCTGACTCCAAGGCCACTCTCTTCTGCATCACATCCCACCCTGCAGGTAGCACTCTGCAGTGGAGACGGCCCTGCTAACACACACCACACACACACACACACACACACACACACACACACACACACACACACACACACACACACAACACACACACACACACACACACACACACACACACACACACGCACGCACGCCACGCACGCACGCACGCACGCACGCACGCACGCACGCACGCACGCACGCACACGCGCGCACACACACGCACGCACATTAATACATGCTAATATATGGTGAATATATAATACATGCTAATATATGAGGAACACGTGTGTTTGAAAATGTATGAACAGGGCTGATTACACCCATGTATTGTATGAATGTCTTTGTGCTCTGCTTTGATAAGCAGCACGTATATGTACAGAATATGCGAGTGTGTACTAAGCTAAGATAAGATATTCCTTTATTGATCCCCTTGGGGAAATGCAGGCATCATAGCAGCATGGGGGGAGGGGGAGGGGAGGTACAGGTTGTATGTACTGTCTACATACATATGTACAAACACACGCGTGCACATGCACATAGAGTACAAGCGTGCACAGACACACACACACACACACACACACACTTACAAACACACACAGTTAAACGCACACACAGACACAAACCCCATGGTGCACAATAAGCGCATACGATTCTCACGTTGCTATTCATAAGGATATTTTTCTCTCATTCTATTTCACTCTCACTATCTTTCTCTCTCTCTATATATATCTCCCCCCTCTCTCCCTTGCTCTTGTTCTCCTCTTTCCATCTCTCACTCTACCCCCTCTATCTATCTTTCTCTCTCTCTCTCTCC
>NW_028171525.1:0-14017 GCF_963971535.1 Notolepis coatsorum
CACCACAGTCTGAATGGCGTCAGTGACAGCATGTCCCTTGTGAATCTCACGTTTGAGGCTAATTGCTCCTGAATGTTGATAGAGGCGTCTCACTAAAGAGAGAATGTTCTCCCAAAGTCAAATAGCGCAACAATATCCCTCCATCACTGTGACATTAATGGGGGCGCAGCGAGCAGAGTGAGTGAGTGAGTGTGTGGCCGGACGCTAGGTCCTGTGTGGAGCTGTGGTGCTGTGGTGCAGTGTGAGTGAAGGCCTCTCTGGAGCCTGCACGGACCTGGGCCTCTATTTAAAGACCTCCCTGTTCACACACTCTGTACGCTGATGTTTCTGCTGATGTTCCACCACCATCACCACCGCAGCCTCCACCACCACCACCACTACAGCCTCCACCACCATCACCACTACAGCCTCCACCACCACCACCACTACAGCCTCCACCACCATCACCACTACAGCCTCCACCACCACCACTACTACAGCCTCCACCACCATCACCACTACAGCCTCCACCACCACCACTACTACAGCCTCCACCACCACCACCACTACAGCCTCCACCACCATCACCACCGCAGCCTCCACCACCATCACCACTACAGCCTCCACCACCATCACCACTACAGCCTCCACCACCACCACCACCGCAGCCTCCACCACCATCACCACTACAGCCTCCACCACCATCACCACCGCAGCCTCCACCACCATCACCACTACAGCCTCCACCACCATCACCACCGCAGCCTCCACCACCACCACCACCGCAGCCTCCACCACCATCACCACTACAGCCTCCACCACCATCACCACTACAGCCTCCACCACCACCACCACCGCAGCCTCCACCACCATCACCACTACAGCCTCCACCACCACTACAGCCTCCACCACCATCACCACCCCAGCCTCCACCACCACCACCACTACAGCCTCCACCACCATCACCACCGCAGCCTCCACCACCATCACCACTACAGCCTCCACCACCACCACCACCGCAGCCTCCACCAGCACCACCACCGCAGCCTCCACCACCACCACCACTACAGCCTCCACCACCACCACCACCGCAGCCTCCACCACCACCACCACCGCAGCCTCCACCACCACCACCACCGCAGCCTCCACCACCATCACCACCGCAGCCTCCACCACCATCACCACCGCAGCCTCCACCACCATCACCACCGCAGCCTCCACCACCATCACCACTACAGCCTCCACCACCATCACCACCGCAGCCTCCACCACCATCACCACCGCAGCCTCCACCACCACCACCACTACAGCCTCCACCACCATCACCACCGCAGCCTCCACCACCATCACCACTACAGCCTCCACCACCATCACCACCGCAGCCTCCACCACCATCACCACTACAGCCTCCACCACCATCACCACTGCAGCCTCCACCACCACCACCACCGCAGCCTCCACCACCATCACCACCGCAGCCTCCACCACCATCACCACTACAGCCTCCACCACCATCACCACCACAGCCTCCACCACCATCACCACTACAGCCTCCATCACCATCACCACCGCAGCCTCCACCACCATCACCACCGCAGCCTCCACCACCATCACCACTACAGCCTCCACCACCATCACCACTGCAGCCTCCACCACCACCACCACCGCAGCCTCCACCACCACCACCACCGCAGCCTCCACCACCATCACCACCGCAGCCTCCACCACCATCACCACCGCAGCCTCCACCACCATCACCACCGCAGCCTCCACCACCATCACCACTGCAGCCTCCACCACCATCACCACCGCAGCCTCCACCACCATCACCACCGCAGCCTCCACCACCATCACCACCGCAGCCTCCACCACCACCACCACCATCACCACCGCAGCCTCCACCACCATCACCACCACAGCCTCCACCACCATCACCACCGCAGCCTCCACCACCATCACCACTACAGCCTCCACCACCATCACCACCGCAGCCTCCACCACCATCACCACTACAGCCTCCACCACCACCACCACCGCAGCCTCCACCACCATCACCACTACAGCCTCCATCACCACCGCAGCCTCCACCACCATCACCACCGCAGCCTCCACCACCATCACCACTACAGCCTCCACCACCACCACCACCGCAGCCTCCACCTGCTTTGGTTTTTCTACTCTGTATTGTATGCAACTACTCCTGTGTATTGTACTCTGTGCAGCTTCAGTATGCTTTCATGCTTTATATTCTTTGTTGTGCTTCTAACCTCTCTTAACCCTCGAGTCAACCTTCAAAAAACCCACTACCTGTTATGGTTTGTAACCGACCCCAATCGCACAACACAAGACAGGTATGATGGTTTGCCAAGAAACAGATATTTATTTAGAACAGGGAAAAAGGGCACTGTCCCTTTAAGGGAGAAAACACAAAACACTGGAATAACACAAGAGGGGAAGGTAAAGTGCCTTTAAGAGGCGGGCAGGAAAAGGGAACACTATGGGAAGGTAAGGGAACGCCTAAGGGAAGGTTAAGGGAACGCCTAGGGAACAGAGGAACTAGAGACTAGGAGAACTAGGGAAAGAGGACTAGGGACTAGGAGAACTAGGGATAGAGGACTAGGGACTAGGTGGAACTAGAAGGGGAGAACTTGGGACAGAGGGGACTGAGGCCCGCGGAGGCGGGCTGGGGAACAGGGAGGAACTGGGGACAGAGAACCGCGGAGGCGGGCTGGGGACAGGGAGGAACTGGGGACTGGTGGGAAAACATCTGGGCCGCTCTGCAGAACAGAGGAGAGGGTTAATATTCAAAGGGAACAAACAGAGCAGATGCAGAACAGTCCAAATAACAAAGTAACAAAGTAAATACTATCTTCGTGTGAACAAACACACAGTGGGAGATGAAATGTCCAAAATAATATCCACGAGAGAACAAAACAGAGTGGGAGATGAAATGTCCAAACTAATAACTAAGTGAGAACTAAAGGAGGCAATACGCTGGGTGAGTGACATCACAATCAAAACTCACCCAGGCGTATGCGTAATGGTACAGGAACAGCAGCGAGACGGGGGCAAGAGGCATTACGCTGAGTGAGTGACATCACAATCAAAACTCACCCAGGCGTATGCGTAAAGGTACAGGGACAGCAGCGGGAACGGGGGGCAAAAAGCATTACGCTGAGTGAGTGACATCACAATCAAAACTCACCCAGGCGTATGCGTAAAGGTACAGGGACAGCAGCGGGAACGGGGGCAAGGGCACTACGCTGGGTGAGTGACATCACAATCAAAACTCACCCAGGCGTATGCGTAAAGGTACAGGGACAGCAGCGGGAACGGGGGGCAAAAAGCATTACGCTGAGTGAGTGACATCACAATCAAAACTCACCCAGGCGTATGCGTAAAGGTACAGGGACAGCAGCGGGGCGAGGGCATCGCCACCGGGTGGCTGGCTGTCCGAGCCGAGGAACAGAGTGCTGGAACAGTGGCGGTGGCGAGGGTGTCGTCCACCGGGTAGCCGACTGTCGGAGCCGAGGAACAGAGTGCTGGAACAGTGGCGGTGGCGAGGGTGTCGTCCACCGGGTAGCCGCTGTCGGAGCCGAGGAACAGAGTGCGCGCCACACCTTGGTGTGCGCGTCGGAACAGAGAGACGCATCGGGGTGCGTCTGCGAGGAGGAGTGTGCCAAGCACAAGGATCTTTGGAAGATGCGCGTTGCGCGCTGGAGACTGGAGAGCGTGCCAAGCCCTTGAAGATGCGCGTTGCGCGCTGGAGACTGGAGAGCGTGCCAAGCCCTTGAAGATGCGCGTTGCGCGCTGGAGACTGGAGAGCGTGCCAAGCCCTTGAAGATGCGCGTTGCGCGCTGGTGACTGGAGAGCGTGCCAAGCCCTTGCAGATGCGCGTTGCGCGCTGGTGACTGGAGAGCGTGCCAAGCCCGAGGAGTCCGGAAGATGCGCGTTGGTCTAGATGTGCGTCAGGACGAACAGCTGCGCTGGGGTCTGCAGTGGAACGCTGGGGTGCCTCCCGTGGAAGTTACAGGGAGCGCAGAACAGTCTCCTCCACAGGCTACGGCGACAGCAGACGAAGGCTTGAGCGCATCTGGCGCGCTGGTCTGGATGTGCGTCAGGACGAACAGCTGCGCTGGGGTCTGCAGTGGAACGCTGGGGTGCCTCCCGTGGAAGTTACAGGGAGCGCAGAACAGTCTCCTCCACAGGCTACGGCGACAGCAGACGAAGGCTTGAGCGCATCTGGCGCGCTGGTCTGGAGTGGAACACTGGAATACCTCCCGTAGAGGATTAGAGAGCGCAGTACAATGTCTCCCTCCAGGCAAACGGCGACAGGTGGCCAAAGCTTGCACCTCGTCTCACGCCGGAGATAAAACAGCATAGGCAGACAGAGGATCTCCCGAAAGAGTCTAGATGTTTAGAGAATATGACTCGGCAAGTATACAACACGACCCCACGCCGAAACGAGGGGAAGAGCCCTGGTATTTAAAGCCCACAGGGGAACTAATTAGCCTGCCACCACAGGTGCGAGAGGTAATTGATAATAGTCCAGGTGTGGCCACTGAGAGTAAACGAGAGTAAAGAACGAGAGGGTGGGGGCTAGAGAGAGTGAGTGAGAAGGGAATTTCTAACAGTAGGCTTTAAAGAAACAGAGAAAAGGTGGTGAGCAGCGGGCAAAACCTCACACTACCTGTCTCCCTAGTGACTCAGAAATCGAAACTGCGATCTCAGTAAAAAAACATATCTTTTTCATGTATTGTTCCAATTTTCTTTCATGAATATCATTATTAACTTAAATATTAAATATTAAATATTTATTCATTTTAAGGATTTTAACCATTTCTTAAATTAGGGTTAGGGTTAGGGTTAGGGTCGTCTGGCAAGAGGTTCCCGGTTTGATTCCCACTCCTCCCGGGGCAGCGTGTCGATGTGTCGTTGAGCAAAGACACTTAACCCCTAATTGCTCCCGATGAGCAGGTCGGCACCTTGCATGGTCGCCTCCGCCGTCGGTGTGTGAATGTGTGAGTGAATGGGTAAAATGTGAGGAACAAATTGTAAAAGCGCTTTGGATAAAAGCGCTATATAAAAAAGCAGCCATTTACCATTAACGTTGAGGTCACGTTGAGGTTTCCACGAGGTCACCAGGTTTGGAGATGAGTTCGGAGGGGCGATGATGGTGTTGAATGCTGAGCTGAGGTCGATGAACAGCATTCTCGCACGGCGGGTATTGCTCTCATCCAGGTGGGAGAGAGGGCGGAATGTAGCGTTGAGGAGATTAGCGTCCTCCGTGCTCCTGTTCCCACGGTAGGCGAACTGGTATCTGTCCCAATAAAGCTTCCTTGAATCTATACGATGGTGGTACAGATATTTTTATAGATTTTAAAGTCTGCATTGTTGTTGTAACGGAGTTGTAGAAGTCTGTTAAACTCACTCTCCCATAAATACTACGGCGGCACTGAGCCAGATGTGCGGTTTGATTGGACCGGGAGCATCTGTTGAGCCGCGCTGACAAGCACTAGGACCCGCGGTTCAAAACGGGGTCAGTAGTACAGGTTTTACGAGGACAGGAAGCTATAGTCCTCGTATGCATGATGACATCTGCTGCATGGCGCACGTCGCCTAATTCTATACTGTTAATCCACCAGTGTGTGACTAAAAGGAATGTGTTGGCAGTAGTGGAATGACTATGGATGGAATGATGTCAGGTATCCTGACCACACGCACTTGGTTGTGTGCCAAGCTGTTAAATTTGATTGTAGACATCTTGGTCGTAAACAACAGGTGACTGTTATCAAACAGCGGGTGATTATCATTAATTAACACTCAAACATTTTGGGAAATACACTTATTTGCCATCTGCCCCAGAGTCAGATGAGAAGATTTATTCAGTTTCATCTATGTGTGTCAGTTTTTCTTCACTTTTCCCTACTGCTACCAGTCCTTCTGCAAAGCTAGGCTAACTGCTCCCCACTGCTACCAGTTCTTGTGCTAAGCTAGGCTAACTGCTCCCCACTGCTACCAGTCCTTGTCCTAAGATAGGCTAGCTGCTCCCTACTGCTTCCAGTCCTTTTGCAAAGCTAGGCTAACTGCTCCCCACTGCTACCAGTTCTTGTCCTAAGCTAGGCTAGCTGCTCCCTACTGCTTCCAGTCCTTGTCCTAAACTAGGCTAGCTTAGGGTGACCATATTTGATTTCCAAAAAGAGGACATGCTGGCCCCAGCCTCGAGATACATAATGATACTCAAAGTGTACTCAAATATGCCTTATTATTGTTATACTAACGTATGCCTCCTCTGTATGGATAGAAAATGATTATTTATATTATTTTATTATATAACACAATAATATCTCTCTATAACTAAAGTCACACCAAATCAAAGTTACTCAACAATCAACATGTTTTATTATGCCTAAAATTATCTCTCTGACAAATCTCAATGGCACAAGAATAACTTAAAAATCAACCTGTAACAAAATAAAAGTCTTTCTGGACAACAATAAATAACAAAGAAATATGAAATAATGTTCTAAATAATAAATCTTCTGTAGAAAATCCATCTTTAACAAATTATCTCTGTATCTTTTCAATGTAAATAATAAAACAGTATAACCTCACAAGGATACTAATCTAATTATTTTAAAAGTGCACTATGCAGTTTTGGATTTGTACATTTGCATAACTTTCCATTAGTGAACATGATATATTTATTACCTATGTTTATTATATAAATCAAACCAAAACATTTTGAGGCACCATGAACGAAATATAAGGCTACTAAACATTTTGGCAGTGTCAGAGTCTGGAAATGTCTTTTTTCCAATCCATGCATCTGTAGCTGTTGTGATGTTTCACAGTATGACATGCAAACGCATTTACAGCATCCTCTGTTTTCCTGGCTCTAACAAAGAATTTGGTAAACTTTGCAGACGAACTCTCACCTTGCACACCTTTAAAAAAAATTCTGTGTCCATGTGTGTTTTAATCTTAACAAGTGGGGTACCACATCGGGCCGCCATGCCCGTGCGCTGAACGCACGCAAGTCCACTTTGCGAGCGTCTAGCGGCTAGGGGTTGCATTTTTCGTCGAACATATAATATACTATTCGAAAGATCTATTTGAAAGATCATGCCGTTCGAATGCCACCTCATCATGCCGTCCTCCCTATAGGCCGACTCATTGTTGTTTTTGATGAGGCCCACCACCGTTTTGTCTGGTCTGCAAACATGATGGTGTTGGTGCCATGTATAGGAGTGTAGTCGTGAGTGAAGAGGGAGTAGAGAAGGGGGCTCAGCACGCAGCCTTGCGGGACACCGGTGTTCAGGGTGAGGGTGGAGGAGGTGAGATTGTCTATCCTAACAAACTGGGGTCTGTTACGAAGTCGAGTATCCAGTTGCAGACAGAGGGGTTAACGTTGAGGTCACGTTGAGGTTTCCACGAGGTCACCAGGTTTGGAGATGAGTTCGGAGGGGCGATGATGGTGTTGAATGCTGAGCTGAAGTCGATGATCAGCATTCTCACACGGGTATTGCTCTCATCCAGGTGGGAGAGAGGGCGGAATGTATAGCGTGCTGGAAAATATGAGGGTGCACGTCGCCTAATTCCATACTGATAATCCACCAGTGTGTGACTAAAAGGAATGTGTTGGCAGTAGTGGAACGACTATGGAATGATGTCAGGTATCCTGACCACACGCACTTGGTTGTGTGCCAAGCTGTTAAATTTGATTGTAGACATCTTGGTTGTAAACAACAGGTGACTGTAATCAAACAGCGGGTGATTAGGGGCGGCTAGGTGGCGCAGTGGGCAAGGCGCTCGCCACCAACGCAGGAGATGCTGGGTTCGAGCCCAGCTCTCGGCGTTGCTACCAGCTTGGCTGGTCGTTCATACTGATACAATTGGCAGTATTAGGGGGTGGGAAGCTGGTGGGTGGGGATCGGACGTTGTGGACAGCGACTCCTACAGGTCGGTTGGTGCGCCTGCGCAGTAGAATCAGGAAGCGACGGGGGCGGCGTGTCCCTCCCACGCAGACCCTCGCCGCTGAGAGATCGCGCTGTTCAGGTGAAAAAATGCGACGGCTGCTTCCTCGAGTACCGGAGGAGACACGTGATGTAAGACTTCGTCCACGTTGCAGCCGGCTTGTGGGAGGCATGGCCTAACAGCGTTCGAGACAGGGGAGGGTAGAATTGGACGATACGAAATTGGGGAAGGGAGAAAAATTTAAAATGGGGAGAAAAAGTAGATAAAAAAAAACAGCGGGTGATTATCATTAACACTTTCTTCGCCAGACTTATGTACATCATTATAACATCCTCTGCCAGCTATATTTGTCTATGGAGAAGTTCCCCTTCTTTGCAGGGCTATAACTTTTTAAATTGTATTGCTAAATTGACATTACTATGGCCCATTCAACGTCAATTATCTATGGTTCAGGACGTAGGAACGTTATACTTTTTCATTCACATATTCATACTAAAATACGGTCTAAAGTATAAATATGTTTTTATCGTTTTCTGCAGCATTCTCCAGAACGTGATTTATAGCCCTAAATGCATTATATTGATGATCAAATACAGTTTGATAGCGATCTGCGCGAGATAAAAAAATTCAAATGGACGTACTTCTAGAAGTTACTACTTATCATCTGATGTTGACCGGATGGGGGGGGGGGGGGGTCGTTTATAATTCCGTGGCCAACGTTAGATGATTCATCTAGTGTGGGTGATATGATCATTAGAGCAGTTAGTATCGAACACGTTAAAAAAAAAACGCTGAAACACGGCGGCTAGGTGGTGTAGTGGACAAGGCACTCGCCACCAGTGTGGAGACGCTAGGATTCGCGTGTTCGAATCCAGCTCTCCACATTGTTTTTCAGTTTGGCTGGTCGTCCGCAGTAATACACATTGGCCGTATTACGGGGAGGGAAAAACTGAAGGGTGGGGATCGAACGTTGTGAACAAGCGACTCCTACAAGTCGGTTGGTGCGCCTGCGCAGTAGAATCAGGAAGTGTCGGGGGCAGCGTGAGCCTCCCACGCGTTACTCCTCGACACTGATAGATCGAGCTGCGCAGGTGAAAAGATGCGACTGCTGTTACCTCAAGTACCGGAGGGGACTTGTGCTATGTATGACTTAGTCCACATTGCAGCCGGCTTGTGGGAGGCAAGAAACAGCGTTCGTGACAGGGGAGGGTTGAATTGGATGATACGAAATTGGGATGGGAGAAAAATATGAAAAAATGGGAGAAAAAGTGGATCAAAAAAAAAAAAAAAACGCTGAAACTCACCGCAGCTTCCTCGTAGCGTTGGGCGATGAGCGTGGAGCAGAAATATTCCTATTATGGGATGTTGAAATATGCGATCCATCTCCAGGTTGTATAATAGTATATACGTCCAAATCATGTTGTTTATCGAGTTATTGGTAACGGATCACTATCCATTGTGTCGCGCTCGAGTCCCGGCACCTATAGCGAGTGATCGGACCGAATTTGGATGAGCACCAGTTTCCGTTTCCGGTTTCCGGTTTGGGTGATCCGCCGATCGGCCACCAGATGGCGCTCTTGAACCGTTGGAGAGTTGAGAGGGGATCAACAGTAGATCTCAAGTCTCCGGGGGAGAAATATGATTGTGATCACAGATTTTTGAAATATTGATCTCAAAGACGTGTTACGGCGTCATTGGCAGAATTAGCATGGCGGGGAATGACGAGTTTGGCGATTAAAGTGTTAATTAACACTCAAACATATAGGGAAATACACTTATTTGCCATCTGCTTTCTTCACTTTTTTCACTTCTCCCTACTGCTTCCAGTCCTTGTGCTAAGCTAGGCTAGCTGCTCCCTACTGCTTCCAGTCCTTGTGCTAAGCTAAGCTAGCTGCTCCCTACTAGTCCTTGTGCTAAGCTAGGCTAGCTGCTCCCTACTGCTACCAGTCCTTGTGCTAAGTTAAGCTAGCTGCTCCCTACTGCTACCAGTCCTTGTGCTAAGCTAAGCTAGCTGCTCCCTACTGCTACCAGTCCTTGTGCTAAGCTAAGCTAGCTGCTCCCTACTGCTACCAGTCCTTGTGCTAAGCTAAGCTAGCTGCTCCCTACTGCTACCAGTCCTTGTGCTAAGTTAAGCTAGCTGCTCCCTACTGCTTCCAGTCCTTGTGCTAAGCTAAGCTAGCTTCTCCCTACTGCTACCAGTTATTGTGCTAAGCTGGGCTAGCTGCTCCCTACTGCTTCCAGTCCTTGTGCTAAGCTAGGCTAGCTGCTCCCTACTGCTTCCAGTCCTTGTGCTAAGCTAAGCTAGCTGCTCCCTATTGCTTCCAGTCCTTGTGCTAAGCTAGGCTAGCTGCTCCCTACTGCTTCCAGTCCTTGTGCTAAGCTGGGCTACAGTACCTGCTCCCTACTGACTTCCACTGCTAGCATGCACCTGGACCTCTCTCTGGGGCTACTGGACACACAGAGATGAAACTGATAACAATCATCTGTGACACTTCATAATACAGCCGCGTTGTACAGTGTAATTACCCAGAACCAGAACGTACTGTGTAACTTCCTCGTATGAATCTGTACATAATATCAAATATTTAATGGTGCCTACAGGTACTTCCTTTTCATCTGCTATTGTACGCCTACATTTAAGTACACGTATTAACCAGTAAATATTTTATATGTACGGTTCCGGGTAATTACACTGTACAACGCGGGCTGTATTGAATTACAACTCTGATGTAGTACATCTGATTAGCACGATTACCCAGTAGTACTAATTTATATATATTATACCCAGTTTAATCACCTGTACATTGTATATTACTATTGCAATTGCACTCTGGTTGGATGCCAAACATTTGAATCTAATCTAATCATATTATCATAGGAAGTTACACTGTAGGCTAAATTCCTGGAAATTATAGGGTAAATGTCGGGGGAAGTTACTTGTTCCTTGTTTTCATCTGCTGTGGCTACATTTAAGTCCCAGTAGGATCCGCTAAATATTTTATATGTATGGATTCATACGAGGAAGTTACACCATACGTTCCGGGTAATTACTGTGTACGTGGCTGTATTTGTTACCCAGTCTTCTCGTCTGACTTATGTGGGGAGATGCCAATTGAGTGTATTTCCCAAAACGTTCCCAAAAAAGTGTTTCTTTGCATGGCAACCGTGGCCAATGAACTACGACACTACGGCTACGACGTCTAATTCCTCCCCGTGATTCAGCGTCTCTCCACATCAGAAAACAAGCGGCTACAGCGGAGAAGATAATCGCTTCTGGCACCGTGCAATTAACGCACCTGTCCAGAGTCAAGCACCCCTGTACCCTGCAGTGTTGTTGTCGAGTCCAAGTCCGAGTCACCAAAGAAGAGCCCGAGTCGAGTCCCCGTTACCCTAGTCCGAGTTCAAGTCATCGAGGTTGAGTTCACTCCACTCTGGCAGTCAAAGAGCTGACGTACAAATAAAAAAAAAGGTCCACATTAAACATAAATGACACAGCGCACAGCGGTCACCATTTCAAAGGGTGTTTATTTACTTTGTGACACAATAACCAAACAAATGCACTAGCCATCAATATCTTATGCCAAATGATTAGGGCCTATAACATTTGATATAAATAACTGTATTTATCAATTAACAAGTCCGAGTCCTCGTCTGCACCTTCCGAGTCCAAATGCAGTCAGTGCTCGAGTCCAAGTCCAAGTCATCAGTGCTCAAGTCCAAGTCGAGTCACGATGGTACTACAACACTGCCTGTACCAATGAAGAAGAGTGCTAACATAACTGCACACTACTTCAACAATTGCACAAAATGATCTGGCGACATCCAGATAAATGTTCATAATCACCCCAACCGTTAAGCATGCTTGGCTAGATGATTTAGCGTGCTTTCCACTGCATGTGTCACGGCTGAGGGGGGGATTAGACAGCTGGATAGCTATCTAGAAGCTTTGTGTTAAACATACCGTTAGATCAGATTCACTGTTTGCTAATCGTATGCAACGCTAGCATAACATTAGCTCTCTGAAACAGAAAAGCATTCTGCTAAATGTCTGAAGAACTACGTTGCTCGGTGGAAGAATGCTTTTTGTTTATCGATACATTTTTGTTAGCTGTGTGTTTATTTTATGAAACCTTGCCTGGTATACACATTGCCATACTTGGGTGAGCGTTCAGGCCGTGGTATATGGTTATTATGGGCTGTCACTGAACCACGCCCCCCGCAGCTGTAATATAATAAACATATACCAAGGCTTGTCGTGAGCTGTTACTTAGTTAGACTGAGGTCACAGAATGGCGTTTCATAGACAGACGCCATCACTGACTGACCTCAGTGACTCTAAAATGCATGTAGAGAGTCTGTCGTTCTCTGGTAAGATACTTGACGAATGAATCAATGAATTGATCTCAAACCCTGCCTTCTTTTCTTGAGCCGCCAATCACAACTGTCGGGGGAATCAATAAAAGAGGGAGGGGTGTGAGCTTGTCCTCTCGACACGACCTGCTGTAGAACCTTGTCGGGTTCATATCTCACACACTGCTCTAAATATAAATATATAGATAATATAATGTAAAAATATATAGATATGTAATCTTCATCGTCACGGATATTAAACTGGGTATTTCAACCATATTTCCATTCAACCATTGAACCATTCAAGCTATTCTGTGCTCTGTAAATAGTACTTGTTTGTCATTTATATTTTATATTGCTTTCCAAGTACCACATACAGCATACAGTGCAAGGAATGAAATGCTAAAATAAAATGTATGCAGTCTACTGTATATCGGAAAGATTTCGTTCCCCTTTTTTTTTGCAGTGCAATAACTTAAATAATAACAGTTGGAATTGATTCGGAGAAAAGAGAGAAGAAACGGGAGAATGTGAAAAGAAAAAGAGAGAAAAAATGATTACATAAAAAATATATATATCCCAGTGGTACAATTAGAGTAGCCCTGGTTGACCCTGGTCGACTGAGGCCGGCGTTCAGAGAGGCAGCTCCGTACATAATCAGTGTACGACCCGCATAAGGGCAACATATCTATAAATAGCACTGATGTATTGCAGTAGTAGCTTTATTTTGCTCTCAGACTGAGCTATGGCCATCTGTATTCAGAAAACTCCCTCCCCCTCTCTCTCTCTCCCTCTCTCTCTCTCTCTCTCCCTCCCCTCTATCTCCCTCTCTCTCCCTCTCCCCCCTCTCTCTCTCCCTCTCCCCCCCTCTCTCTCCCTCTCCCCCCTCTCTCTCTCTCCCCTCTCTCCTCCCCCTCTCCCCTCCCCCCTCTCTCTCTCCCCCTCTCCCCCTCTCTCTCTCTCCCCCCCTCTCTCTCCCCTCTCCTCTCTCTCCCTCCCCTCTCTATCCTCTCTCTCTCTCTCCCCTCTCTATCCTCTCTCTCTCTCTCCCCCCTCTCCCTCTCCCCCCCTCTCTCCCTCCCCCCTCTCTCTCTACCCCCTCTCCCTACCCCCTCTCTCTCTCTCCCTCCCCCCCTCTACCCCCCTCTCTCTCTCTCTCCCCCTCCCCCTCTCTACCCCCCCTCTCTCTCTCTCTCCCTCCCCCTCCCTACCCCCTCTCTCTCTCTCTCTCCCTCCCCCTCTCTACCCCCCCTCTCTCTCTCTCTCCCCTCCCCCTCTCTACCCCCTCTCTCTCCCCCCCCCCCCCCTCTCTCTACCCCCTCTCCCTACCCCCTCTCTCTCTCTCCCTCCCCCCTCTCTACCCCCCCTCTCTCTCTCTCTACCCCCCCCCTCTCTCTACCCCCCCCCCCCCCTCTCCCCCCCCCCCCCCCCCCTTCTCTCCGCAGCACGACACTAGACCTGTATGCTAATGTGATGCACTGCCAGTCTCTGCCCGGGGTGCGGACACGTCACACCAACATCGACATCATGATCATCAGGGAGAACACCGAGGGAGAGTACAGTAGCCTGGAACACGAGGTGTGTGTGAGGGGCCGTGTGCACGTGTGTACGTGTGTATACTGTACGTGTGCACGTGTGTCCGTGTGCACGTGTGTACGTGTGTATAGTGTACGTGTGTACGTGTGTATACTATACGTGTGTACGTGTGCAT
>NW_028171524.1:0-16029 GCF_963971535.1 Notolepis coatsorum
TTGATAGTTCCCTATCTTGAATCGTAGATCAGAGCAGCTGAGTTAACGGAGAGAAGACGGCATCATGCGGAGCACAGTGTTGGGATCCTTCCTAGTCAGCAGAGTGGTTGGGATCCACAGTTGATCCTCTAGTCAGCACAAAGATGTTGGGATCCTTCCTAGTCAGCACACACTGATTCGGAGACCTCCTATCAACATCAGATTTTGATAGTTCAACTGATCGTAGATCAGAGCAGCTGAAGTTAACGGAGAGAAGACGGCATCATGCGGAGCACAGTGTTGGGATCCTTCCTAGTCAGCAGAGTGTTGGGATCCTTCCTAGTCAGCACAGTGTTGGGATCCTTCCTAGTCAGCACACAGTGTTGGGATCCTTCCTAGTCAGCACAGTGTTGGGATCCTTCCTAGTCAGCACAGTGTTGGGATCCTTCCTAGTCAGCACAGTGTTGGGATCCTTCCTAGTCAGCACACAGTGTTGGGATCCTTCCTAGTCAGCACAGTGTTGGGATCCTTCCTAGTCAGCACACAGTGTTGGGATCCTTCCTAGTCAGCACAGTGTTGGGATCCTTCCTAGTCAGCACACAGTGTTGGGATCCTTCCTAGTCAGCACAGTGTTGGGATCCTTCCTAGTCAGCACACAGTGTTGGGATCCTTCCTAGTCAGCACACAGTGTTGGGATCCTTCCTAGTCAGCACACAGTGTTGGGATCCTTCCTAGTCAGCACACAGTGTTGGGATCCTTCCTAGTCAGCACACAGTGTTGGGATCCTTCCTAGTCAGCACACAGTGTTGGGATCCTTCCTAGTCAGCACACAGTGTTGGGATCCTTCCTAGTCAGCACAGTGTTGGGATCCTTCCTAGTCAGCACACAGTGTTGGGATCCTTCCTAGTCAGCACACAGTGTTGGGATCCTTCCTAGTCAGCACACAGTGTTGGGATCCTTCCTAGTCAGCCACAGTGTTGGGATCCTTCCTAGTCAGCACACAGTGTTGGGATCCTTCCTAGTCAGCACAGTGTTGGGATCCTTCCTAGTCAGCACACAGTGTTGGGATCCTTCCTAGTCAGCACGCAGTGTTGGGATCCTTCCTAGTCAGCACACAGTGTTGGGATCCTTCCTAGTCAGCACACAGTGTTGGGATCCTTCCTAGTCAGCACAGTGTTGGGATCCTTCCTAGTCAACACACAGTGTTGGGATCCTTCCTAGTCAGCACAGTGTTGGGATCCTTCCTAGTCAGCACACAGTGTTGGGATCCTTCCTAGTCAGCACAGTGTTGGGATCCTTCCTAGTCAGCACACAGTGTTGGGATCCTTCCTAGTCAGCACACAGTGTTGGGATCCTTCCTAGTCAACACACAGTGTTGGGATCCTTCCTAGTCAGCACACAGTGTTGGGATCCTTCCTAGTCAGCACACAGTGTTGGGATCCTTCCTAGTCAGCACAGTGTTGGGATCCTTCCTAGTCAGCACACAGTGTTGGGATCCTTCCTAGTCAGCACAGTGTTGGTATCCTTCCTAGTCAGCACACAGTGTTGGGATCCTTCCTAGTCAGCACACCGTGTTGGGATCCTTCCTGATCAGCACATGATCTCTTTGTCTTTCAGCAACAGTGTCCTCCGTCAGATTTGACTTTCAACTTTGATGCCAACAAGCAACAGAGACAGCTGATCGCAGAGCTCGAGAACAAGAACAGGTGAGACGCTTTATCTCTACTGCTACATTACAAACAAATCATAGTCCCCTGTATGTTTATGTTTGTTTTATTATCATCCACATTAGCTGTCAAATGAATGACCGCTAGTCTTCCTGGCGTCCTCACCAGTAAATCATATAACAGAATACAAATACAGAATGTAATTAGTAATAGAATAGAAAATAAGAAGAAGAAAAAAAAGAGAAAAGAAACTGAAAGCATAAAGGAAAAATAAAAAAGTAATACTCAACATTGAAGATACAATGAATGATTGAAGGCCTAACACATTCCCCCCCAAAAAACTCTTATCGTTCATCTTCAATACATTTGTGTGATTGTTGATTGATCGATTGATCCTTCAATGGATTGATTCATGATAATAATAATAAACTTTATTTGTAGAGCACCGTTCATACAAGAAGTGCAGATCAAAGTGCTTCACAGCAGTAATGTAGACATACAATAGACATAGGCATAACATTTGCATAGAATTGGCATAAATATAGACAGGCATACAATGAGCAGAGAATTGACTTAAAATGAGCAGAGAATTTATTAAAATGAGCAGAGAATTGACTTAAAATGAGCAGAGAATTGACTTAAAATGAGCAGAGAATTTACAAAATATGAAATATGCTCCATGTCGCTTCCATACCATCAGGGCTTGACATTAACTCTTTCACTGCCACACGACAGAAGGTTAGCCCTTTACTATCACACAACCAACGGCGATGCTCCATCATTAACACCCGCCACCAGTGAGTCACAGTGGCGTGTGAGTCCGTCTCTCTTACCAGCCACTTTGGCGGGGTGACCTTTTTTCATTTCCCCATCACCGCGAATCCGCACCTCAATTAATATCGCCACAGGGGGGGGCGATAATCCCACGGGACAATGTATTGGGAAATTGTGTCCCACGAGGACATCTACCCCGCGTGAATACTATATACTACTATAATACTATATATATAACCCAAACAGTTAATGTCAAGCCCTGGCTGCCATGATTGACTGACTGGTTCATTGACTTAATTTGAAGATGGAACCATGAGGGAAACTATAGTAATAGGGGTCAATGGTTCTGCCTTTAAAAACCAGATGTATATAGTACCCTGCGTTGTGTTTTGTCCGTTTGATAAACCCCTATTACTTATAAAGACCAACACGGTCTTGTAGAACGACCCGAGAGTGGAAGCATCAATGAGGAGAAGAGAAGTTGTTTACTGTTCAGATCCGGTTTTATTTCAGAGTCCAAGAAGTGAACAACAATGGATCTGGTTCAATGAAAAAGGAGTATATGCAATAATATTAATGGAAGCAAACACTATGCCGTTTGACATTAATATTAGAATAATCAAAAGTAGTTAAAAAGGAATGGTCTTCAATGTAGGCTCGATGGTCGAGTCGATCTGTTGTCTGATGACCACAAAGGATTATTTTCTCGTTCTCAGCTCAAGCAGTTCCTCTATTCTCGTTCGCCGTCCTCTTCCGCTGGTGGGGGTGGTGTGTTCTCTGGGTCCCCTTGTTTTTCCCACACCCCCTTTTATCAATGAGCCGAAACTCCTCAACGTGAGGTCATCAGTGACCTCACACAAATGGTTTCATCCAATCACCAACATTCACAGTTCAAATCTCAATGTAGGTGGAACTTAGTCCAACTGTTTCATTTTCATTGTTTCAAATCAAATTGATATTTACTAGTTAAAATTAGACTTAATAATTTTGGTATTAAGTCTCAGAACATTCATGGTTGAATGCTGCTTAATTCCCTAAACACATACATTATATTTTTGTCTCAAAAGCCTTTGGTTCTAGATGAAATTCACTGTTTGTCTCATCAGTCTAGTTTTATAGCATTTTAATCATTCCTTTTAGCTTAAGTTAATATCCCTTATAAGCAGCTAATTTTCAGTATTATGGGTATTCTCCAGATTGGTTCAGAAAGAGTTTAATGGCAAACTTTGGTGATTTCTTTGGTCATAAACACAGCATATTTCATATCATTACGTCCAAGATTCTTAGCACAACATAACAGTAATATTTGCAGTTTAATTTGGAGCTTCATTAAAACCCTTAGGAGTCTAACCTAAAGAGCTCCTCCTCCTGAGAATTTCCCCCTTTTTACAGTTACATAATATAAAATTACAGATTCATACCTTCAAAATAAGCCATCAATTGTCAAATTTGAGACGATAGTTTTCAATCAATGTCCTATCAAACATTCTGGTAAAATCCTAACACCTTTTCAGTATAGGACTTGAAGTAGATCCAAGTTCATTCAGCTATCTGATGAGAGAACTACACTCCCAGAATTCAATGTGATCATTGTCACTAGAACCATTTCACACCTGGAGCAAAGGCCCAGTCATTCCTTTGTTATTCCAGTGAATGGACCCAGCAGGAGGCCTAGCCTGTGTGTGTGTGTGTTTGTGTGTGTGTGTGTGTCTGTGTCTGTATTTACAGTACTGTACCATATCAAAAAAAAATAAGCAAACTAGACTAGATGTAAATGTAATGTGTAAATGTGTAAATGTAAATGTGTGTCTGTGTCTGTCTGTCTGTGTATGTGTGTGTGTGTATGTGTGTGTGTGTGTGTCTGTGAAACATGTCTTGTACTCATTTACCTCACTAAATACAGCAATGTGTAACTGTAGATTTCAAGAGAGAGAGAGAGAGAGAGAGAGAGAGAGAGCGACATTTATAATAATTATATTATTAATTCGTTTTTTTACACACACACACTAATAACATGATCATAACCAGAGAAAACAAGACCAAAGACAACTGGAATAGAATATCACACAATTTTATTAAAAACACATAGAGAATAATAATCAACAAGAAACATCAACTGTATCAATTGTATTGTACAATGAACAACCCTATATATCACTTTTGGATTACAATAGTAATACAAGGTGCCTCATATGATATTTGGCAGAGAGCGCGACCACAATGAATTTAGGCAAAATCTCCAAAAAAATTAAATTATGCATGTATAAAAAAAAAATAGGTGTCTCCTCATGGTTGTATCTGCCTGTTCTGTATCACACTAAGTGATATGTGAAAAAGCAGTTCCTATCTGGAATGAGACAGAGGGCCACACCACATTCGTTAGGATGATTCCAAGGGCCCAGCAAATGCCCCAATTTTTTTTATAGATTGGGGGCCCCACATTTTTTTATAGATTGGGGGGCCCACAAATTGTTTCTTTCATGGGGCCCAGAATCTCCAGCTACGCTCCTGTGAGCGCACCGTTCTACTCTAGAGAGCTGTCATGACCGTGATGCGCGCTTGAATGAACTGCGAGATAACTCATAACTCGTACACACACGCACTCTGTCTGCCATACAGTAGTTTATGTTGTTTTAGCGCAACGTGGGTATATACACGGGCGAGGATGAAAAGCATAAGACTACTTTTAATACATAAATTAACGTTCTGTCGGGTCCCGTGTATTCTCGAGAGAGAATGATAATAATAATAATAATGCAGGACCAGATTATATTATCAACGACAGACAGTGAGAAACACAACCCCCCCCCTCTCGCGCTGAAGAATATGCATATTAGATCACTCAGTGATTAACACCTATACGCTGTTGGTGTGTGCGCGCGTCCATGGATGTGACGCGCGATGTAGTTTTTATCGCAAATGGAGATTATTATAAGCATACCATCTAGCAAGAATTAAACGTATTTACAAGTCGTATTAGGTTTAGCAAGTTGGGGGACGTATACCTTACATGTCAAAGCACTAGAAATGGCAATTTTTCTATTTTTATCGATTTCTGAAAAGATGTCCTTTTTGAGTATTTAAGAGGGATTCGAATTTCTTTTGTTGTCCGCCGACGGGTTCAAAGCTCCAGTGTGACTCCTAAGGGTTAAGGATATAAACATACTTTAATTACTGGAGTAGTAAACCTTAACTCCTCCTTTTGTCTCTACGTCGTGCTCACAGGAGGTGCCTGCAGCATCTAACGGGCGCATGTGACCTATAGGTCCATTGTTCCAGCTGCTTGTAACACTTGTATGTAAATTTACTCAGGGAGATCACATTCCAAACCATTTATAAACACTATGCACTCTTGTGGAACTAGATGTCTTCGAATGTTACACTTTGACTGTTTTTAAAGACTAGAAACATGATTCATTCATTTTGCACACCAATTCAATTGTCTTTACTAACTAAATGACTTAATGATTATTACTGAGTTCCTTAACCTAGAAACAAACTTCTTTTTCTCTTATCTTGCAAACACAGGTTCTAGGCAGGATGTAGCTTTGAGGGGTTTTAATCTCTAGTGATCTTTTATGACTTGCAGAGGACAGCTGTCTCTGACCCTCTGTACTTAAACCTTTCATCCTAGGGACATTTCCAGTACATTTTAGGAGCTATATTTATCAAATGATACGACACTGGCCCAATTTAGACTTTACAACAGTGGAGAATAGTCTAATGGCTTTCTTTAGCCTATATATTCTTCTATTTGTGGGAATTTATATTGTCTTACTGTATAGCATCTCTAAACGGTCCTATGCAGTTACATAAAAGGGTTTTTACTAATTTTGGACCAAATAGAAATTTGAGGGTCAAAGATCACCATCTGTCTGCTCTTTTCTAGTTTTGCCAATATATGATTACTAATATGAGACTAGACTAAGTGTGGTGTATCGATCATACCAAGTTCAAACCTCCCAGTAGCTTGTCGACCTGTTTTGGGGAATGCAGACTTCACCATATTTTCCTACCCATATTTCATAATAGTTTTACAGTTTGAGCAGGGAATTATACCACAAAACAAACCCAGTTGATGAGTCTGTTGCTTTGTTTGTACCTCGTGGCTCCTCCTCCACACCTTGTGGCTCCTCCTCCACACCTTGTGGCTCCTCCTCCACACCTCGTGGCTCCTCCTCCACACCTCGTGGCTCCTCCTCCTCCACACAGAGAGATCCTTCAGGAGATCCAGAGGTTGCGTCTGGAACACGAGCAGGCCTCCCAGCCCACCCCGGAGAAGGCCCAACAGAACCCCACCCTGCTGGCAGAGCTACGCCTCCTCAGGTACAGAACCCCACCCTCCTGGCAGAGCCACGCCTCCTCAGGTACAGAACCCCACCCTCCTGGCAGAGCTACGCCTCCTCAGGTACAGAACCCCACCCTCCTGGCAGAGCTACGCCTCCTCAGGTACAGAACTCCACCCTTCTCAGGTACAGAACCCCACCCTGCTGGCAGAGCTACGCCTCCTCAGGTACAGAACCCCACCCTGCTGGCAGAGCTACGCCTCCTCAGGTACAGAACCCCACCCTGCTGGCAGAGCTACGGCTTCTCAGGTACAGAACCCCACCCTCCTGGCAGAGCTACGGCTTCTCAGGTACAGAACCCCACCCTGCTGGCAGAGCTACGCCTCCTCAGGTACAGAACCCCACCCTCCTGGCAGAGCCACGCCTCCTCAGGTACAGAACCCCACCCTCCTGGCAGAGCCACGCCTCCTCAGGTACAGAACCCCACCCTCCTGGCAGAGCCACGCCTCCTCAGGTACAGAACCCCACCCTCCTGGCAGAGCCACGCCTCCTCAGGTAAATGTATTCCCACAGTGTATTCATTACTGGAACAGTTTTTAACAAAGGAACAGGAAATGTAGATTCTATTGGAAGAAGGAATAGACAGCAGAAGGTTTTAGCAGTCGTAGCAGAAGATTACCATTATGTCAGTACGATTCTCCTTTTTACTCTCAAGATTAGACCATGAGAAAAGATATTGCACTTTATATTGCAATCATAATATCTGCTAAAATAATCACAATACCTATTATTTCCATATCGTTCAGCTCTAATGTACATGTGAATCCTAGCTTGTGGTTCTGTGTGTCTTTTAGAATACAGAACAACAGAGGGGAAGGGTTGTAATCATGCTAAATGAAACAGGAAAACGGGCTTCTTCATAAACCCTGTTCTGCACCTCATGCCAGAGAGGTCAAACGTTCTGACGTACTGTAATCAAACGGGAGCTCCGCCCACAATGGTATTCAGAATGCAGCTTCGACCATAGACATATAAAAGCTGGATGACTCACCCGCGCTGCTGTCCAATGGAGACCGACGTTGCCACGCGGCGGCCATCTTGCCACAGGCAGTGCGCCCACTCATAACATGAATGTCTATGGTGCATGTATATACTATTGAAATAGCCATAGCTTGCAAAATGTTCAACCGATTTTCAAACGGTTTGGTTTGTTATAAATGTCAGATATGTAAATTATTTTATTATTTTTGTATGTTGTAGACCATCTCACAGAGGTGAAATAGGCAATTTAAATATATATTGGCTCTACCACTGATACAAAAATATATATACAATATATAATATTGTGTGAATACTGTATATTTCAGTTAGTTAGTTAGTTAATTATATTGATTTGTTATATTGTTTACACTGCTTGTTTGTACTACCTGTACCTCCCCTCCCCCTCCCCCCATGCTGCTATGCCTGAATTTCCCCAAGTGGATCAATAAAGGAATATCTCATCTTATATAAAAATATATTTCCGGTGACGGCAGAAAAAGGTTTGACCTTCCCTCTACATGCAGTCGGAAGACTCGGGGTGAAGTCATTCTGAAGTCATGACTTTGACATAAAAAAAAAAAAGATAATCCTCACAGGTGTAGATGCTATCAGTCTGATGCCAGAGAGCCGTGTGATCTGCAGCGCGGCCGTCCGTCATCCTGGCAGGGGTGCGTCGGCTCGTGTGGTCCTCTGGAGCCGCAGGAAGCCAGTCACCCTGCGCGGAGGAGTCTGTTCTGCGGGCCGCACTCACGCGCATCAGCCACCCGGAGCACTTAACCCCGTCACGTCTACCATGTCCTGTCCTTCACGCTCACCGAGCGCCCGCTCGACACGTCACTGTGACTTAGAATAGTTCTGTCTGTACCGTATATATATTCATTTATATATTTATATATAATATATCCATATCTATAAACATTTATGAAAATGGGGGACCCTGATGTAAACAAGACGAAAGTCTTTCTCTGGTCTGCATCCCCTTAACAATTGTGTGTATTGAGCTGTACTGTATTGTACCCATTCTGCAATCTGTTCATAAAACTTTCATTCAATCAATCAATCACCACACAGGTTAACGAACATATTTTTGAAAAAGGAAAATCGACTTTGTCTTCCAATTAAGGCATGATGCATAATGTGAAGTCAAAACTCTCAATAAAGGAATATCTTATCTTGCTTACTTATCCCCATTACGCCGGCTGGCGCGTAGGGCAGCAACAACGTTTCTCCACTTGCATCTGTCCTTGGCCACCTTCTCCCTGGTCAGTGGTCGCCCAGCTCTGGTGGTGTTGCTGGGGCTCCATCTTCTCCCTGGTCGCCCAGCTCTGGTGGTGTTGCTGGGGTCCATCTTCTCTCTGGTCCCCCAGCTCTGGTGGTGTTGCTGGGGCTCCATCTTCTCTCTGGTCCCCCAGCTCTGGTGGTGTTGCTGGGGCTCCATCTTCTCTCTGGTCGCCCAGCTCTGGTGGTGTTGCTGGGGCTCCATCTTCTCTCTGGTCCCCCAGCTCTGGTGGTGTTGCTGGGGCTCCATCTTCTCTCTGGTCCCCAGCTCTGGTGGTGTTGCTGGGGCTCCATCTTCTCTCTGGTCGCCCAGCTCTGGTGGTGTTGCTGGGGCTCATCTTCTCTCTGGTCGCCCAGCTCTGGTGGTGTTGCTGGGGCTCCATCTTCTCTCTGGTCCCCAGCTCTGGTGGTGTTGCTGGGGCTCCTTCTTCTCTCTGGTCCCCAGCTCTGGTGGTGTTGCTGGGGCTCCTTCTTCTCTCTGGTCCCCCAGCTCTGGTGGTGTTGCTGGGGCTCCTTCTTCTCTCTGGTCCCCCAGCTCTGGTGGTGTTGCTGGGGCTCCATCTTCTCCCTGGTTGCCCAGCTCTGGTGGTGTTGCTGGGGCTCCTTCTTCTCTCTGGTCCCCCAGCTCTGGTGTGTTGCTGGGCTCCATCTTCTCTCTGGTCCCCCAGCTCTGGTGGTGTTGCTGGGGCTCCTTCTCTCTGTCCCCCAGCTCTGGTGGTGTTGCTGGGCTCCATCTTCTCTCTGGTCGCCCAGCTCTGGTGGTGTTGCTGGGGCTCCATCTTCTCTCTGGTCCCCCAGCTCTGGTGGTGTTGCGGGCTCCATCTTCTCCCTGGTCCCCCAGCTCTGGTGGTGTTGCTGGGGCTCCATCTTCTCTCTGGTCCCCCAGCTCTGGTGGGTTGCTGGGGCTCCTTCTTCTCTCTGGTCCCCCAGCTCTGGTGGTGTTGCTGGGGCTCCTTCTCTATAGTCCTCCTACGCCAGGTCGCTTTAGGCCTCCCTCCCTCCCTCCCTCTCCCTCCCTCCCTCCCTCCCTCCCTCCCTCCCTCCTCCCTCCCTCCCTCCCTCCCTCCCTCCTGCCTCCTGGGTCCAGTGTAGTGCCACTCTTGGGATCACGTTGGTGTCCATTCTGAGGACGTGGCCAATCCAGGTCCACCTTGGTTTATTAATTATACAGTGTGTGTCCTCTTGTGGGGTCGTGTTGAGAGGAGTTAGTGTCGGAGATGTGATCTTGAGCCAGAATATATTATGCAGGACTTTGCGCAGGCATGTGGAACGTGGATCATTTTTGGATGTCGCTTTCTTATCTTATATTTCTTACAGAGCTAAAGCTAAAGTTACTCCCGGACGGGTTGCAAAGGTTTTTTTTTCAATACATGAAAGAAAATATGATTTGAGAGATATTTGTAAATGTACTGTTCAAAAGCTAAGAAAGGGATTAAAATGAGGTGTATTTCTATTGTCTGGGTTAACTTGTGGAACAATGCTGATATACAGTTAAGGATGAGTCATTCACTTTTGGTTTTTAAGAAAATGGTTTGTAAAGCTATTTTGAAAACTACAAGGGTGAATAATACTTTTTTTTTTGCTATTTCTTTTAGAATACTGTTTTGTAGTCTTAATTTTGTTAAGAATATACACTGTAAGAAAAAAGCTGCAAGAAAACGGTAATCAAACAAAAGTAATCTGTAAAATAATACAGTGAATTTCCCGTGATTTTTATTTTTTTTTTACAGTGTAGGACAGGCGTGTATAGTCAAGTCAAGTCAAGTCAGTTTTATTTATATAGCACGTTTACAAATGACTAACAGCCAAACCAAAGTGCTTCACAACATGGTAAAAATACATACAATGCAATAAAATACACTAGAATTACAAAAAAATGTAGAGTACAGTACATATAAGAAAGCGAGGGCAAAGTGCAATAAAAGAGACAAGAAAATTAGATAAAAAGTGCAGAGTGACGGCGGACGTCATGTATAGATGCTGGGCTAGCTCTGGTCAGAGGCCGGGGGGGAGAGGTGTGTTCTGAGCAAGGATTTAAAAACCTCCAGGCTCTGGGCAGATCTATGTGGGGGGGGGGGGGGGGGGGGGCTGTTCCAGAGTCGGGGGGCAGCAGCAGCAAAGGCTCCATCTCCCCTGGTGTTGAGCCTGGTCCTGGGCACTATAAGCATTATGCTTCAGTCTGTACCTTTTCAGTCACTGTAAAATCAAATATTGTTAAATGATTGTTTGTGCATATTGTATGTGTGAGATGATGACTGAATAAACGACTACTATCTGATCTGATCACCCCCCCCCCCCCCCCCCCCCCAGACACAGGAAGGATGAGCTGGAGCGCCGCATGTCCGCCCTGCAGGAGAGCAGGAGGGAGCTGATGGTGCAGCTGGAGGGCTCATGCGCTTATTAAAGGTACCTGGATTCATGTTGATTACTATTATTATTATTATTATTATTATTATTATTATTATTATTATTATTATTATTATTATTATTATATATTATTATTATTATTATTATTATTAAGTGATGTGGTGATAACGGGATGGTGATGGGTGTTGTGGTTGGGGGGGTCCTGGCCCCCTCCTTAACCAACAGCGTTAGGGACAAAAACAGCCCGTTCAGATATCGGTGACTCCTGCTCATACCCGGCCCGGCGCTCACATCATGTCATGTCCCACCCATGGTTACATACGGTTAGCGGTGTGTAACCATGTGATCTCTGCGGTGGGGTCGACGCGTGATAAAAGGGCCTATTGATCGTGTCACTTTAAAGTGCTTTTAAACCCTGCATGTAGAGAACCCCCTTCCTCTCTCACTGCTTTGATTCTGTTGCTCTCTCGCTCTCTCGCTCTCTCTCTTCCTGTTCTCTCTCTCTCTCCTCATCTGCTCTCTCTCTCTCTCACTCTTCCTGTTCTCTCTCTCTCTCTCTCGCTCTTTCTCTCTTCCTGTTCTCTCTCACTCTCTCTCTTTCTCTCTCTCATCCTGCTCTCTCTCGCTCTTCCTGTTCTCTCTCTCTCACTCTCTCTTGCTCTTTCTCTCTTCCTGTCTCTCTCACTCTCTCTCTCTCTCCCTCTCCCTCCCTCTCCCTCTCCCTCTCCCCGCTGGCTGCTATAGGATGAAGAGTGAAGGCAGGCATAAGTGGCCTTAATTCAGTTGCTAGACGGAGTCGTAACTTAGAGGAGCCGCTCTCCTTCCCGCTTCCCTCCAGATATCATCCCCATGACGTCAAGTGTTGCATCGCTTCCCCCACCTGGTCTCTCCCCCTCCCCCCTCCCCCTCCCTCCCCAGATACATGAGAGGATATTAAACATATTACAGAATGTAAACTGAGATTTTCTCTGAACCGCTGTCAGGTCAAATCTTTATGACATTTTATTATTTAAACTCTAACTCTTAACATGCAACGTCCCGGGCCCTTTGTGGGACGATGAGCCCGCCGGTGGAACACGGCGCTTTGTGAGCGGCTCGGTCTGCATTTTATATACAACATATATATATAGAATTAAAGCGCTACATATATATATAAGAATTAAAGCGCTATTGTTTACATGATTGAATAAAGTGGGAACAGGATACCAGAACATGTTACTGACCAGACACTCTGTATCAGTGATGGCTGTTTACTGCAGAGTGGAGGGACTGGGAGACCCATGTTACTGACCAGACACTCTATATCAGTGATGGCTGTTTACTGCAGAGTGGAGGGACTGGGAGACCCATGTTACTGACCAGACACTATATATCAGTGATGACTGTTTACTGCAGAGTGGAGGGACTGGGAGACCCATGTACTGACCAGACACTCTATATCAGTGATGGCTGTTTACTGCAGAGTGGAGGACTGGGAGACCCATGTTACTGACCAGACACTATATCAGTGATGGCTGTTTACTGCAGAGTGGAGGACTGGGAGACCCATGTTACTGACCAGACACTCTATATCAGTGATGGCTGTTTACTGCAGAGTGGAGGGACTGGGAGACCCATGTTACTGACCAGACACTCTATATCAGTGATGGCTGTTTACTGCAGAGTGGAGGGACTGGGAGACCCATGTTACTGACCAGACACTATTATCAGTGATGACTGTTTACTGCAGAGTGGAGGACTGAGACCCATGTTACTGACCAGACACTCTATATCAGTGATGTCTGTTTACTGCAGAGCGGAGGGACTGAGAGACCCATGTTACTGACAGACACTCTATATCAGTGATGTCTGTTTACTGCAGAGTGGAGGATGAGAGACCCATGTTACTGACCAGACACTCTATATCAGTGATGACTGTTTACTGCAGAGTGGAGGGACTGAGAGACCCATGTTACTGACCAGACACTCTATATCAGTGATGGCTGTTTACTGCAGAGTGGAGGGACTAAGAGACCATGTTACTGACCAGACACTCTATATCAGTGATGGCTGTTTACTGCAGAGTGGAGGGACTGGGAGACCCATGTTACTGACCAGACACTCTATATCAGTGATGGCTGTTTACTGCAGAGTGGAGGGACTGGGAGACCCATGTTACTGACCAGACACTCTATATCAGTGATGGCTGTTTACTGCAGAGTGGAGGGACTGGAGACCCATGTACTGACCCAGACACTCTATATCAGTGATGACTGTTTACTGCAGAGTGGAGGGACTGGAGACCCATGTTACTGACCAGACACTCTATATCAGTGATGACTGTTTACTGCAGAGTGGAGGGACTGGGAGACCCATGTTACTGACCAGACACTCTATATCAGTGATGGCTGTTTACTGCAGAGTGGAGGGACTGGGAGACCCATGTTACTGACCAGACACTCTATATCAGTGATGACTGTTTACTGCAGAGTGAGGGACTGGGAGACCCATGTTACTGACCAGACACTCTATATCAGTGATGACTGTTTACTGCAGAGTGGAGGGACTGGGAGACCCATGTTACTGACCAGACACTCTATATCAGTGTGACTGTTTACTGCAGAGTGGAGGGACTGGGAGACCCATGTTACTGACCAGACACTCTATATCAGTGATGACTGTTTACTGCAGAGTGGAGGGACGGGAGACCCATGTTACTGACCAGACACTCTGTATCAGTGATGACTGTTTACTGCAGAGTGGAGGGACTGGGAGACCCATGTTACTGACCAGACACTCTTTATCAATGATGGCTGTCAGAATGTAAAGCTATTATTTTAACATGTAGACCACTTACAAATACCACTTACAGCACCTTTAATTGCTATATGCACTAATCTTTTTGGAATGTTTTGTTCTGAATTCTATTTTGTAATACTACAACTCCATAGGTTATAATGGCCAGCAGCTGTTGTTACGTCACCCTTCGAATGCTCAGCTCTCAGAATTCCAATCTCACATGTGAGATCGATTGTACGGCCCTTAACCCTTTCACTGCCACACTACCAAACGGGTAACCCTTTCACGGTGACAATACACAGAAGGTTAACCCTTTCACTGCCACACAACAGCCGGTTAACCCTTTACTATAACACTACCGACTTCTGTCGTGTGGCAGTGAAAGGTTAAGGAGGCGTGTTAGGAAGGAGGTTAGGGGCGCGATGGTAGGAATAATGCTGAGATTTGTAAGGGTCCTGACTTTTTGCTAAGTACCCACAAATAGGTGACATTAACCCTTTCACTGCCACACGACAGAAGGTTAGCCCTTTACTATCACACAACCGACGGCGATGCTCCATCATTAGCATCATTAGCTCCGCAAATGCGCCGTCGGTTGTATTGTCACAGTGAAAGGGTTAACCGGCTGTCGTGTGGCAGTGAAAGGGTTAACCCTTAGGGGTCACGCTGGAGCTTTGAACCCGTCGGCGGACAACAAAAGAATTAGAATCCCTCTTAAATGCTCAAAAAGGACATCTTTTCAGAAATCGATAAAAATGAAAAATGGCCATTTCTAGTGCTTTGACATGTAAGGTATACGTCCCCCAACTTGCTAAACCTAATACGACTTGTAAATACGTTTAATTCTTGCTAGATGGTATGATTGTAATAATCTCCATTTGCGATAAGAACTACATCGCGTCACGGAACGCACATACATGGACGCGCGCACACACAAACAGCGCATAGGTGTTAATCACTGAGTGATCTAATATGCATATTCTTCAGCGCGAGAGGGGGGGGGGGTTGTGTTTCTCACTGTCTGTCGTTGATAATATAATCTGAAGAGGTCCTGCATTATTATTATTATCATTCTCGAGAATACACGGGACCCGACGGAACGTTAATTTATGTATTAAAAGTAGTCTAACATGCTTTTCATGCTCGCCCGTGTATATACCCACGTCGCGCTAAAACAACATAACTACTGTATGGCAGAGACAGAGTGCGTGTGTGTATGAGTTATGAGTTATCTCGCAGTTCATTCAAGCGCGCATCACGGTGATGCCAGCTCTCTAGAGTAGAAAGGTGCGCTCACAGGGGCGTAGCTGGAGATTCTGGGCCCCATGAAAGAATCAATTTGTGGGCCCCCAATCTATTAAAAAATGTGGGGCCCCCAATCTATAAAAAATGTGGGGCATTTGCTGGGCCCTTGGAATCATCCTAACCCCCCCCCCCCAGCTACTCCCCTGCACACACACACACACACACACACTCTCTCTCTCTCTCAAACAGAGAAATCAAAAGAAATCAGTACATTACAGAAGGAATTTCTTGTACAGTCTTGTCACAAGGAAAGATGAAATTACATACCTAGGTTTCATGTCTATCTATATCCCTCTCTCTCCCTCCATCTCTCCTCTGTATCTCCCTCTTTCTTTCTCTTCCTCTATATCCTCTCTCTCCCCTCTCTCCCTCTATCTCTTCTTTCTTTCTTTCTTTCTTTCCTTCTTTCTTTCTTTTTTCTCTTTTCTTTCTTTCTTTTCTTTCTTCTTTCTTTTTTCTTTCTTTCTTTCTTTCTTTCTTTCTCTTTCTTCTTTCTTCTTTCGTTCTTTCTTTCTTTCTCTCTCTATTATATTACTATTATAATCTATCTAAAT